>NC_091952.1:14189882-14353701 GCF_031021105.1 Erythrolamprus reginae
TTTATGAGAAATCCTCACATTTTCAGTCCCATTGTTGAAATGATCACATAACTAAATCTCTGCCACACAATTTCATTTTGTTGGGTTTTTTTTTCCATAAGCTGATCAGGGAAACAAGCATAACAGAAGACAGAAGTGTATTGTTCAGCAGGGAAACTTCAGCCACAAAGCCTTTGAATTCTTTTTTTCCCTCCCTCCTTCCTTTCACACAAGTTGGCTGATGGAAGATGCCTACTCAATTAGTGCTGTTGTATATGGCGTAGCTAATGCAAAATCATAGAAAATAGTGACAACAAGCTGGTTTCGGTTTCCAGACAACTGAGGTCCCCTTGGGGGATAATTAGTGAAATTTTAAGATTTCAACAACATCTTAGCATAGCTAAGTTCAATTACCAGTTGCCTTGAGAGAGAGAGAAAAATCTCCTTCTTCCCACCCCCAACTACCCACATATAAATGTCTGTGTGAATCCAGTAAGCAGAAGATGTGAGGATCAACTACCAAGGTCAAGGTAGAACAGGCTGAGATATTATAAGTTTTTCCTTCAGAGTTAAACAATGCCTGTTGTTTCTCTGCCTCTGATTCCACAAGGAATCCCAAAAGTTCACTGTATGTATCCCCATATAAATCAGCAAAACACCACAAATAATCCATTAAAAAGGATTCCCCTAACATATGCTGCAACATCCTGCCTGTCGGCGACTACTTCAGCTTCAATCACAACAACACAAGAGCACACAACAGATTTAAAATTAACCGCTCCAAACTTGACTATAAAAAATATGACTTCAGTAACAGAGTTGTCGAAGTATGGAACTCATTACCAGACTCCACAGTGTCATCCCCAACACTTTACCCTTAGATTATCTACGGTTGACCTATCAAGATTCCTAAGAGGTCAGTAAGGGGCGAGTACAAGTGCACTAGAGTGCCTTCCGTCCCCTGTCCTATTGCTCTCCTATATCTCCTATACCTTTCTTCTATTCCTATATCTCTTCTTCTATTCTTTCATTGATATGTTCTATTACTATACCTTCTTTTCTATTATTTCTTAGATATATTTTACTATGAGTATCTCCTCTATAACCTTCATCGTGTACTTTACTATGTGTATATAGATATATACCCACTAAAACCCTCATAGTGTATTGGACAAAATAAATAAATAAATAAATGAATGAATGAATGAATGAATGAATAAATAAATAAATAAATAAATAAATAAATAAAAGTAAAGGAATATCTGTGAAAAAAAATCTGCTTCCACTATTTGTCAGCTGCAAAGAATTATGGCCATTTGCTAGATTGCAGCATAGATACTGTTCACCTCTAACAAGCATTTAGTCAAACAAAGTTGAACACTAAAGTGATGCAAGATTAAGGGTCAGCTGAATTCAGGAGAGGTTAGACTTGGACCATTGTGGCAAGGTAAGGATTCTTAGCTGATGATGTGTGTAATTCCACATCCAGCGGGTCACTACTACCAGTTCTCCCGAATCGGCTGAATACCACCACTGAAGGATACACACCTGCATATAGGCTAAAAAAGCTAGTCCTCATCTTACAACTGTTTCCTTAGTCACCGAAGTTATAGACCTCACCTACAAAAAGATATTGACAAAATTGAACGAGTCCAAAGACGGGCTACAAGAATGGTGGAAGGTCTTAAGCATAAAACGTATCAGGAAAGACTTAAGGAACTCAATCTGTATAGTCTGGAGGACAGAAGGAAAAGGGGGGACAGGATCGAAACATTTAAATATGTTAAAGGGTTAAATAAGGTCCAGGAGGGAAGTGTTTTTAATAGGGAAGTGAACATAAGAACAAGGGGACACAATCTGAAGTTAGTTGGGGGAAAGATCAAAAGCAACATGAGAAAATATTATTTCACTGAAAGAGTAGTAGATCCTTGGAACAAACTTCCAGCAGACGTGGTTGGTAAATCCACAGTAACTGAATTTAAACATGCCTGGGATAAACATATATCCATCCTAAGATAAAATACAGAAAATAGTATAAGGGCAGACTAGATGGATCATGAGGTCTTTTTCTGCCGTCAGTCTTCTATGTTTCTATGCTTCCATAGCAGCACTGGAAAAAGTGACTTATGACCTACAACCATTGCACCATTCCCAAATCACATGATCAAAGTTCAGGGGCTTGGCCACTGGCATGCATTTTTGACAATTGTTCTGTCTCAAGAGGCTTCCAACAAGTAATGTGGGAAACCAGATTCACTTAAATAACCATACAATTCACTTAATAATTGCATCAATTCACTTAACAACTTCAGCAAAAAAAGATTGTAAAATGGGACAAAACACACTCAGCAACTTCCCTACCTAGCAATGGAAAAATTGTGCTTAATCATAAGTCCCCTGACAACTCCCTGTGCTGAGAGAAAGGGCAGGGGGAATACCTATGCCAGACTAACCAGAATCTAGACCCAGACCCAGAAAAAGTGAAAACTTATGAGCCAAAACGTATGGATCTCCAGAAAGGATGTTAATTCAAAAGCTATATGTCAGAATCTGGAGCTGTTGGTTGTTTACTTGAGCCATTTCAGGTTGTGATTGCTGTTGCCTTCTGGTTCACGATCTGGTTCGCCTTATTGTGCCCTCACCTCACAGATTTAACTCAGCCCACAGGCCTTCAGTTTGACACCCCTGCTCTATGACAACATTGAATGGGCCCCAACTCTGTTAGTATTTTGTAAGCTTTTAAATGCATTCTTCTATAGGGCCTAGGGAATCCAGAAGTAGATCCAAACCTTTGCAATGGCTGTGCTGATTTATGTCATGGCTTTTATTTATTTTATTTATTTATTTTGCCCAATACACAATGAGGGTTTTAGTGAGTATATATCTATATACACATAGTAAAATACATGATGAAGGTTATAGAGGAGATACTCATAGTAAAATATATCTAAGAAATAATAGAAAAGAAGATATAGTAATAGAACATATCAATGAAAGAATAGAAGAAGAGATATAGGAATAGAAGAAAGGTATAGGAGATATAGGAGAGCAATAGGACAGGGGACGGAAGGCACACTAGTGCACTTGTACTCGCCCCTTACTGACCTCTTAGGAATCTGGATAGGTCAACCGTAGATAATCTAAGGGTAAAGTGTTGGGGGTTTGGGGATGACACTATGGAGTCCGGTAATGAGTTCCACGCTTCGACAACTCGGTTACTGAAGTCATATTTTTTACAGTCAAGTTTGGAGCGGTTAATATTAAGTTTAAATCTGTTGTGTGCTCTTGTGTTGTTGTGGTTGAAGCTGAAGTAGTCGCCGACAGGCAGGACGTTGCAGCATATGATCTTGTGGGCAATACTTAGATCTTGTTTAAGGCCAAGGGGGATCAGGGTGGACATTTTTTACCCTCCCCTGAGCCTATTGGGCCCACCAGAAGTGGGAAAACAGGTCGTTTCCAGCCTCCAGAGGGCCTCTGGAGGGTGGAGGAAGCTGTTTTCACCTCCCTAGGCATTGCATTATGGGTGTGGGCACTTACACGTGCATGATAGCGCACGCCCATGCTCTTTCGGCACCTGAGGGGGAAAAGGTTCGCCATCCCTGGTATAGAGCCTCCGCTGCTTGAGCAAGGGGTTGCATTAGACCACCTCGAAGGTCCTTTCCAACTCTGTTATTCTATGTTCAAAATAAAATGCTTTTTCTTATTGGGCATTAAATAGGAAGTGATTCTCCCCGCTGACCATGGATAATCTCTCTAAAGTCAGCTGGCTTAGAAACGCAATGCTGTGGGTTTCTTTATCTTCAAACACGTATTTCCCCCTCCCAAATGCCACCCTTTTCATTTCGCCGGAATACATTTATTTCTTTATTGCATTGTTTTCTGCTGCCTGAAATGTTATTATATTCCACCAGCGAGAATGGCAAATGAAGTGATTATTAACCTTTACCTACTTCGCAGAATGATGTTTGGCTTAATTAGCTAATATTTGTAAGGAACCGACAGATCGGTTGGATGGGAAATGCCAGAGAACTACCAGGTAATCTTTCCCCCCTCTTGGACTGCTAACTTTTTATACATTTTAATGTCTTTTGTTATTACTCCTCCCCTCTCGGTAATATTGTTATACAATGCTGACATTCGTCAGCCTCTGTTATTTGCAGGGGAAAATTCAATTATCTCAGTGCATCAGCTAAGGAGACCTTGGAATGCGGGTCCCTTTGTTATTGTAAATCACAGGGAAAAAAGAAGAAGACTACGTGATAGGCCATTGCCATCCTTTTATAAATACATATTTGAACAATTAGGAAGCGGAAGAATTTGACTTGAAGTAATCATACCATCAATAGTGGTTTGAGCAAGAGTCAAGGCTGCAGGACAAAGCCCTTTGGTGTTTTACAGGTAATCCTCAACTTACGACCCCAATTGAGCCCAAAATGTCTGTTGTTAAGTGAGACATTGGTCAAGTGAGTTTTGCCCTATTTATTTATTTGTTTGTTTGTTTGTTTAATAGATTTCTATGCCACCCTTTTCAACCGACTTTTAATGACCCTTTTCGCCACACTTAAGTGAGTCTCTGCAATTAAATCAGTTCCTCCCAGTTGAGAATGGAATGGAGTGGAGTGGAGGAGTAGAGTAGAGTAGAGTAGAGTAGAATAGAATAGAATAGAATAGAATAGAATAGAATAGAAGACTGGACTGGACAGGAGTAAAGTGGAGTAGAGTATGGTAGAGTAGAGTAGGGTAGAGTACAGTAGAATAGAATAGAATAGAATAGAATAGAATAGAATAGAAGATTGGACTGGACAGAAGTAAAGTGGAGTAGAGTATGGTAGAGTAGAGTAGAGTAGAGTAGAGTAGAGTAGAGTAGAATAGAATAGAATAGAATAGAAGACTGGACTGGACAGGAGTAAAGTGGAGTAGAGTATGGTAGAGTAGAGTAGGGTAGAGTACAGTAGAATAGAATAGAATAGAATAGAATAGAATAGAATAGAAGACTGGACTGGACAGAAGTAAAGTGGAGTAGAGTATGGTAGAGTAGAGTAGAGTAGAGTAGAATAGAATAGAATAGAAGACTGGACTGGACAGGAGTAAAGTGGAGTAGAGTATGGTAGAGTAGAGTAGAGTAGAGTAGAGTAGAGTAGAATAGAATAGAAGACTGGACTGGACAGGAGTAAAGTGGAGTAGAGTATGGTAGAGTAGAGTAGAGTAGGGTAGAGTAGAGTAGAGTAGAGTAGAGTAGAATAGAATAGAAGACTGGACTGGACAGGAGTAAAGTGGAGTAGAGTATGGTAGAGTAGAGTAGAATAGAATAGAATAGAATAGAAGACTGGACTGGACAGGAGTAAAGTGGAGTAGAGTATGGTAGAGTAGAGTAGAGTAGAGTAGAGTAGAATAGAATAGAAGACTGGACTGGACAGGAGTAAAGTGGAGTAGAGTAGAGTAGAGTAGAGTAGAGTAGAATAGAATAGAATAGAATAGAATACTGGACTGGACAGGAGTAAAGTGGAGTAGAGTATGGTAGAGTAGAGTAGAGTAGAGTAGAATAGAATAGAATAGAATAGAATAGAATAGAAGACTGGACTTGGCAGGAGTAAAGTGGAGTAGAGTATGGTAGAGTAGAGTAGAGTAGAGTAGAGTAGAGTAGAATAGAATAGAGTAGAATAGAATAGAATAGAGTAGAAGACTGGACTGGACAGGAGTAAAGTGGAGTAGAGTATGGTAGAGTAGAGTAGAATAGAATAGAATAGAATAGAATAGAATAGAAGACTGGACTGGACAGGAGTAAAGTGGAGTAGAGTATGGTAGAGTAGAGTAGAATAGAATAGAATAGAAGACTGGACTGGATAGGAGTAAAGTGGAGTAGAGTATGGTAGAATAGAGTACAGTAGAGTAGAGTAGAGTAGAGTAGAAGAGAAGAGAACAGAACAGAAAAGAATAGAATAGAATTTTATTGGCTGAGTGTGATTGGCCATACCAGGAATTTGTCTTGGTGCATATGCTCTCAGTGTACATAAAAGAAAAGTTCGTCAAGAATCATAAGGTACAAAACTTAATGATAGTCTGGGTACAAATGTAAGTGAATCTAGCTTCTCCATTCTCCATCTGGCTTTGCTTTTGAGAAGGTCACAAAAGACCTTGCACCTGAACTCTGCTGGCAAGCCGTTCCACTGATTTATTTCTCACCTGTAGGAAATTTCTCCTTCGTTCTAGATTGCTTCTCTCCTTGATTAATTCCACTTCCTTGTTTCTCAACTTGTCTTCTGGTGTTTGCAAAGTAGGCTGACCCCCTCTTCCTTGTGGCAGCCCCTCAGATATTGGAACACTACTGTCAGTATTTCTAGTAGAGGCACAGCATGTTTGGCAATGATGTTATTTTCTTACTAGACACACGAGCCAGGTTTCAGATAACATATGCAAAGTAGCTAACCAAAGTCAATCATCTGAGAACCAATAAACAAAAACTTCTGGTTTTGAGCAAGCAAGCTAATTACTGTTATCTGCACACGGCATTTAGAACCGACCATCTGCATGTATTGATAAAGAGGATTCTTTCTTTAAAATAGTCCTTAGTTCAGAGGTTTAGAAGCCTCCTTGAATCAAAAATGAGTTTTGTTTGCAAATGTTGTTTTAATAGTTGGAAAAATGGGAAAGGTTTTCTAGGAATAAATGGCTGTTCTTTAATTTTATTTTACTTCACCATCTTCCTGGTGGGGGAATTGTGAATTGCTATGCATGACGTTTCTCTGGTTTTATCTTTTTTTTCCTCTTTATATTTGAAACCCCAATATTTTGCCTAGAGACATGAGATACGTCACACAGACTTCCTGCCCTACCTTCCATAAGACCCATTTTACCCACAAAATTATATTGCACCTATTTTTAACTTACTCTGCATATACAAAAAGCAAAACTGCATGCATACAAAACCAAAATTGGTTGTAGGACCATAAAGGTCCTCTGAAGGACAACATATATTCCAATTCTTGCCTCAAAGGTACAGTAAGCTTGACTCTTGCATCGGGACCACTGCTTCTCTGGGGCTCATCCACATAGCTCCATCATATGATATTTTATGCTTGCTTGTACATATATATATGTACAATGGATAAACTATGGTAAAAGTCAAGAGGGAAAGCTAAAGGAAATCACTCAGAAGAAAGTTTCAAGTTTCAAGTTTTATTGGATTTATATGCCGCCCCTCTTCGAAAACTCGGGGTGGCTAACAGCAATCATAGACAGTATACAATAATAATCCAATACTAAAAGCAAATTAAAACCCCTTAATATACAAAACCAAACACACATACAAACATACCATGCATGCCATTGTAATGGCCTGGGGGGAGAAGAAATCTTAATTCCCCCATGCCTGGCGGCAGAGGTGGGTTTTAAGTAGCTTACGAAAGGCAAGGAGGGTGGGGGCAATTCTAATCTCTGGGGGGAGTTGGTTCCAGAGGGCTGGGGCCGCCACAAAGAAGGCTCTTTCCCTGGGTCCCGCCAAGCAACATTGTTTAGTTGACGGGACCCAGAGAAGACCCATTCTGTGGGACCTAACTGGTCGCTGGGATTCGTGCGGCAGAAGGTGGTCCCTGAGGTAATCTGATCCGGTGCCATGAAGGGCTTTATAGGTCATAACCAACACTTTGAATTGTGACCGGAAACTGATCGGCAACCAATGCAGACTGCGGAGTGTTGGTGTGACATGGGCATATTTAGAGAAGCCCATGATTGCTCTCGCAGCTGCATTCTGCACGATCTGAAGTTTCCGAACACTTTTCAAGGGTAGCCCCAAATAGAGAGCATTACAGTAGTCGAGCCTCGAGGTGATGAGGGCATGAGTGACTGTGAGCAGTGACTCCCGGTCCAAATAGGGTCGCAACTGATGCACCAGCCGAACCTGGGCGAACGCCCCCCTCGCCACAGCTGAAAGATGTTTCTCTAATGTGAGCTGTGGATCGAGGAGGACGCCCAAGTTGCGAACCCTCTCTGAGGGGGTCAATGATTCTCCCCCCAGGGTAATGGACGGACAGATGAAATTGTCCTTGGGAGGCAAGACCCACAGCCACTCTGTCTTGTCTGGGTTGAACTCTGTCTTGTCTGTGTTGAAACCCAGTTATATGCTGCTGAATGATGTTTGCTTGGCACCTGCAAGAGCATTTCATTTTATAGAGGTAAGTGTGCAAGCACACCCACCCACCCACCCACACATATATATGTGTGTATAAACACCTCTGCTGTCAGGCATGGGGAAATTGATTCCCTGGGCCGTTTTGTTTTATGCATGGTTTGTCTGGGATGTATAATTGTTTTTATATTAAGGGTTTTAACTTTTAACTTTTAATTATTGGATTTGTACTATGTTTTGTTGTGAGCCGCTCCAAGTCTCTGGAGAGAGGCGGCATACAAATCTAAATAATAATAATAATAATAATAATAATAATAATAATAATAATAATAATAATGCCCCCCCATCCCAGGGGCATCCCACCCCTGGGCCCACCCTTGGAAACATGGCTAAACAGGAAGGCATTACATCTGTGCAGATCCCCCTGCAGTCGCCACTACCAGTTCGCCCGAACCAGTCGGAACCGGCTGAATATCACCTCTGGATTGCATGCATTATTCTTGGTTTTAGCATTTTTAAAGCATTTAAAAAGTCTTTTTTAATTGATCATCTCCAGCTGTCATGATTATCACACTATGTTTGATGATTAATAGTACCAGCTTAGTAAAATTATTTTAATACAATGCCCCAGAGATAAAAATGTTCTTACCTCGTTTTATTAGGAAATTAGCATTATATAAGATTTACTATAACTTTTTTCTGCAAGAGCAGATAATTAAGACTGTACTGATTTCTGAAGACCAAATCATTCTAAGGGCTGGCTGAAAGTTCTGAGAAAAGGGGGGGGGGGGAATCCAAGTGAATATATTCATGCTCTGATCTCCCTACAATTTCAAAGCTCACGACATCCCAGAAACAGTGATGAGATACTGAAGTGGTTTACATGCAAATTAAACTATGGAAATGACTAGGGATGCCCCAAGTCATATGTTGTAAGCTGGATGTAAGCCTTGATACTAAGTAGATTCACAGCAGTATCAGTCATAGCCATTGTAAAAATTAGCTGGTGCCAATTTTATTTCCTCGTCACGAATCAGCTAGATGAGGATAACAACGGAAACGGTGACAAGAATACATTCTATGGAGCAGTGCATTTTATTACTAACAAAACGGTAGGACTGTATAAACCAAACAATGGGAAATATATGTGTCCTAGGATAATGTTGCAGAATCCAATCTGGGTCAGTCACCAGGATCGTAGGTTTAGTCTTCTGAGCTTTTGGAGTCGTACAAGAGTCATTCTTCTCTCTAGCAGAGTGTGTGCTTTGGGCTATTCTCTGTGTTATATTATTTTATATGGTGCCAGTTGTGTGTGGCTTTTTAAACTTTGAATGGGATGTTGATGGATGTTTATTAAGCTATCCATCTGTTGGTTGGAGATCCTGCTGAGACCTAACCTCCAAAGTACAGTGGTACCTCTACTTAAGAACGCCTCTTCTTAAGAACTTTTCTAAATAAGAACCGGCTGTTCAAGATTTTTTTGCCTCTATTTAAGAACCATTTTCTACTTAAGGAGCCCAGAAAAATTTCCCAGGCAATTTGAGAGCGGCACGAAGGCTCCACCAGTTTCCTATCATTCCCCCTTTAATCCTGGCCATCTCGGGCTTTTCTGGGCTGCCAGAGGAGCCTTTTGGTGGCGCTCCCCCCTCTCACCAGCCTGGGTTTCTCTCTCTGGCGCAGGGTATGGAAGGCCGCCTCAGAGTTCCTCTTTTTTTTTAAGCCTTAAAGTTTTGGATTTTTTTGATTCCCCTCACACCTTCTTCCTTCGGCAGCGACTGTCCTCCTCCTCTTCTTCCTCCTCCTCCTCCCACCCAAATTCCAAGCTTTTATTTGCATGCATTACTTGCTTTTACATTGATTCCTATAGGAAAAATTGCTTCCACTTACAACTTTTCTACTTAAGAACCTGGTCACGGAACGAATTAAGTTCTTAAGTAGAGGTACCACTGTGCTTGGTAAGTTGGTGGTAAATCATCACTCCTATTGGCTGATGATTTCCCAGGCTTCTCCTCCCTGGCTGTTTTTTTACCTGCTGGTCCAACAATCTTAATAGCTGCAAAATTGAACATATGTCCTTGTTCACTGCCTTTCAAAGATATTGGTCCCCAAAAAAACTGAATGAAGAAAGTGTTTCCCCCCCCCTCATATTAGTAAAACAACCACATCTTTTGAAAACATATTAACCTAGCTGCTTTGAAGGCAATTCCCTACTGTCCACAAGAGCATCATGCAAAGCTAACACTAGAACTTTGATCACTTCAACCTGAACAGTGCTCAAAGCAGCCACGTAAGCCTTCTAAATGATGTGGCTGCTATACCAATTTAATAATTCAAAAAGAAGTTCTTGCTTTGCATCCACATTTTTCAGCGTATTGCACAACCCCACAAAATAGCTTATTTTTCTCATTTTGGATAAATGCCAATTTATCTGAATATGCACTGTTTTCCATCTAAATAAGAGTAAATATATTAGCATCATCACTGGTTGTCACATTAACAATGAAAACAGGAAATATATATATTTTTTAAAAAATGGGGAGATAATGCACTTTAGGGCAGATTCAGTATTTACTGTGATACTCACCTCACTAACAGTGTTATTTTCAGGAACAGTTATCCCATAATTAGATTTTCCCCTTTGAATTTAATAATCCCCATCATATTAGTAGCATCCAACACTTTTTCTTTTATAGGCTTTTTCTTACAATGGTTTCAAGCATTCAAAGAAGCCAAAGAGAAAGGAAAATAAACAGATTGTATCAATGGCCTTCGGTGTCAAAATCCTTCCTCCCAAGATTACTGGGACCAACGCTCTTCATTCTCTACATCAACACTCCATGGCTTGCATTGGCTGCCGATCAGTTTCCAGTCACAATTCAAAGTGTTGGTCATGACCTTTAAAACCCTACATGGCATTGGACCAGATTACCTCCGGAACCGCCTGCTAACGCACGAATCCCAGTGACCGATAAGGTCCCACAGAGTTGGCCTTCTCCAGGTCCCGTCGACTAAACAATGTCATTTGGCAGGCCCCAGGGGAAGAGCCTTCCCTGTGGCAGCCCCGGCCCTCTGGAACCAACTCCCCCTGGAGATTAGAACTGCCCCCACCCTCCCTGTCTTTTGTAAACTACTCAAGACTCATTTATACCGCCAGGCATGGGGGAGTTGAGATAGCCCTTCCCCCTAGGCCATTACAAGTTATGCATGGTATGTTTGTGTGTATGTTTGGTTTTATAATAGGGGTTTTAGTTGTTTTTTATTATTGCATTGTACATGTTGTCTACGGAGAAGGGCGGCATACAAATCCAATAAATTATTATTAATTATTATTATAAACTGAAAAAATGTTGTAAATGAATGTTTTTTCCAGTGTTGTTGTAACCTTTAACGGCAATTGAACTGTTGTAAATCCAGGTCTACCTGGAGATGGTCTTTCCCCAGATTGTTCAAAATATTTTTTTTACTGTCTGAATTTATGGGACTTTATGGAAAAGACCCTGTGGCTGAAAAGATAGAAGGCCATCTTTTGGTGAGCAAAGATTCCCATCGAGATGAGACCACTAATGCCACTTTTCTTGCCTTGCCTTTCAAGCAGAAGTCCCTCTTCTCCTCCTTCCCAGACAATCTATTTCCTGGGTGGCAGCAACATAATGTGGCAGAGACAGATATTTCCTGACAAGCCAAGCAAACTGCATAATGCTGGTCTAAATGGCAATGGGTTTCATTAATTAGGTTGCTCCTTCAAGAGAGCGTTGTTCCCCTGCAGCGATATTCTGCTCAAGGGGGTTTTCAATGGTATTGAATGGATGAAACAATTACTGAACAGGAATCCACTAACTGATCGCCACCATCCGTTTCCTCCAGCTAAGAGTTTTAAAGAGGGTTTCAAACAGAACAGGGGGGAAGGGGGGAGAGAAAGAGAAAGAAGGAGGGAGGGAGGGAAAGACAGAGAGAGAGAGAGTAGATAGGTGTTTGCTTGCTTGCTTGTTAGATTAAAATGTCCACCAATTTTTTACTCTTCTGCATCTACAACCTTTCCAAATTCACTAAGAAAAAAAAATGGTCCACAGGGCTGGAAAGATCCTGATGCAATTGCACAATGCCCATAGATACTTTACTAGAAGAGCCCTCCACTTGCAATAGAATACCCTACGCAACTACACTTACAATCCTAGGTTTAGAAAGCTTAGAACTACATCGCTTTAAACATGACCTAAGCATAGCCCATACAATCATCTACTACAATGTCCTTCCTGTCAACGACTAGTTCAGTTTCAACCACGACAACACACAACACACAAGCACACTATATATATATATATGTATGTATGTATGTATGTATGTATGTATGTATGTATGTGTATATATATATTCCATTTTACAACAGCACGAAGCTTGGAAACTTCAGCCTGATGGGGAGACTAGGATAGATCTATTTCGGCCGTATATATATATGTGTATGACGGTCTTGGCATATTTGGGTTTCTTCCCGTGTAGGATTTGGAAATTTCTGGCGACATTTCGACGAGGTCCCACTCATCATCTTCAGGGTGGTGCTTCTGTCCTTCTTCTAGGGCGAACACAGCGAGACCTGAGCTGCCTTCCTTCTATAAATACTAGTGGCTGGGTAGCTCCACTCGAAACAGAATATCCTACGAAAATAGACTAACAATCCTGGGTCTAGAAAGCCTAGAACTACGGCACCTAAAACACGATTTAAGTATTGCCACAAGATTATATGCTGCAACATCCTACCAGTCAATGACTACTGCAGCTTCAACCGCAACAACACAAAAGCACGCAAATAAGTAAGTAAGTAAGTAAGTAAGTAAGTAAGTAAGTAAGTAAGTAAGTAAGTAAGTAAGTAAGTAAGTAAGTCTTTCTGGACTTCTAAATTTGATGAATGAGTCAGCCAGTTGGACCAATTCCTTTGAATCACCATGCCCTACTCATCAAATCAGGCTAACTCCTTGGTTTGTAAGGGATTAAATGGGGAAAGAGACATCAAAGTGGAAGAGAAGGATAGTTAATCCAGAAAAAGCAGCTGAATGATCCACCTGAGATCACTACACCTTATTATTTGAGAGCATGAATCATTTGCATTCTCTGCCTGCAGCCAATTTATGGCAAGGCAGTTTCATTTCACAATGTTATAAACATATGAAGTTTCTTTCTATTGTTAGCCATCCCACTTTTGCCTTGATGTTTATAGCACAGCTCATTAAATTGGGTGCAGGAATTTTTTTAAAAAAAAAATGTCCTGAACCCAGAGAATCATTTTGAAGGTTTTCAAGGAGCACCTGAAAATACTGAGATGCTCAACTATCTAGAGAGATAAGGAACAGATGCAACTGTGTAATTTGCCCATAAACAAGTAAAAATGAACCGTCAGCTATTTGAAGAACTTTACCCACAAGTCGGCAGATGCATCTTTTTTCATTGTCTTTTCCTTGTTGTTACAGCTTTTAATGCTTTCTGAACTGGTCCAATATGCAGTGCTGTTAAAAAAGCTTTTATACTGTCACAGGTTTGCTTTTAGAGAATTACTAGCAGAAGTGCCTGCTCATAACTTGTGTCCGCGAATAAATCCATTATCTGCAGCGCTCGCTCTCTCCTCCCCATAAAGTTGTGTTATTTAAAACAAAATACCTTGCGCTCCCCTGCAAATACCCAATATATCCTTTGAAAAGAGTTGTTAAGAGACAAAATAGCACCGCAGGATTACATAGAAGACCAATCTGGCATCGTTTCACTCAGAAGCAACTAGATCAGTGGTTGGTTATTGCCAGTTCGGACCAGTTCACCTATACTGGTGGCGGAAATTTTTGCAGAAAATGAAGGGAGAATAGTATAGATCTATTTTGAGTGATTTAGCTCTCATCAGCTAGCCATACCCTTACCGGGATTTGAACCTGGGAAGCATACTGCTTCCTTTTTGCCTCTTGGCCTCTCCAGGGGCCATCCAGGCAGTTAATTTTATAACCGACAAACTATATTTTATATGTGTAACATATTTTTTGCTGATAATGAAAATGGAGACTAGTACAGATCTATTTCAAGCTATTTCGCTCTCATCAGTCCAAATATTTTTTTACAGTCAAGTTTGGAGCGGTTAATAATAAGCTTGAATCTGTTGTGTGCTCTTGTGTTTTTGTGGTTGAAGCTGAAGTAGTCTTTGACAGGCAGGACATTGCAGCATACAATCTTGTGGGCAATACTTAGATCATGTTTAAGGTGTTGTAGTTCTAAGCTTTCAATACCCAGGGTTGTAAGTCTAATTTCGTAGGGTATTCTGTTTCGAGTGGAGGAGTGAAGGGCTCTTCTTGTGAAGTATCTTTGAACATTTTCAAGGGTGTTAATGTCTGAGATGCAATATGGGTTCCAAACAGATGAGCTGTATTCTAGGATAGGTCTGGTGAATATGGTATGTAGTAGTATGTAAAATCTGAATGCCTTGTTCCAATGTGTTTTACATTTATTTACAAGCAAACCAAAGTTTTTTTAATTCTATTTGTTGAAGTTAATAGTAATAGACTACACTTCTGCAAATCTTTGTACCTTTAAGAGCTCTAAATCAGAGATTTACTTTGCTCACAAGTGGGAAATTTCAGCAACTATCTTTAAAATCAATCCTTAATAAGCAAGGTAAGCCATAGGATATGACTTCATGATTGTTTACATGGAGAATGATTTATACCTGAAGATGGATGAGAGATTTCTGTTATTTGATTTCTCCCCTCTCCCAGTATGTTGCCTTCAGATCTTTAAAGCTTGAATACACTTGCACACTGGGATTGCAATTCTTTGAGCACTGCAGTCCAGAGTGGAACCAAAATTAAAAGGTTTATGTTAAAGCAGAGAGGGAAGGAATGCATGCAAATTCCTGCACATTCTTTTATTTTTTACATTCATCAAATTGAAAGGGGAATAAAATCCCCAAATAGAAATTGCAACAGAGCTGCTACTATTTCACAGGAGTTTCAGATAATTCTGGCTTGCCAGTTAGAATATTGATTAATGCTAATTACATTTGGCTCCTCAGATTTTAAGTACTGTAAGTAGAATAATTTCTGGAAAAAGCTCCAATTGCAGGGGGTTTGCTCCTTCTGATAATCTGCAGCTGGAAGAGTAAATCATAAACTGAAACATTTAATACGCTCCCAGCATGTGAGAACCAATTAAATAGGTGCCATAAGGGATGTAGTTCCATCCACCCAATTCCTTGTTATGAACCATTCTTGCAAACCTCTGAAATGAAAATAGATCTGTTGATCGAATAAAGCACCCCTTCACAAATATGGCCTGCTATTCTCATTGACAATATTACAATCGCTCTTGTGACAGTCCTTCAGGCAGACTTAAATGTCCATTGAGTATGTGAAGAGTGTGACCACATTTGGAATACTGTGTTCAGTTCTGGAGACCTCACCTACAAAAAGATATTGACAAAATTGAACGGGTCCAAAGACGGGCTGCAAGAATGGTGGAAGGTCTTAAGCATAAAACGTATCAGGAAAGACTTCATGAACTCAATCTGTATAGTCTGGAGGACAGAAGGAAAAGGGGGAACATGATCGAAACATTTAAATATGTTAAAGGGTTAAATAAGGTTCAGGAGGGAAGTGTTTTTAATAGGAAAGTGAACACAAGAACAAGGGGACACAATCTGAAGTTAGTTGGGGGAAAGATCAAAAGCAACATGAGAAAATATTATTTTACTGAAAGAGTAGTAGATCCTTGGAACAAACTTCCAGCAGACGTGGTAGATAAATCCACAGTAACTGAATTTAAACATGCCTGGGATAAACACATATCCATCCTAAGTTAAAATACAGAAAATAGTATAAGGGCAGACTAGATGGACCATGAGGTCTTTTTCTGCCGTCAGACTTCTATGTTTCTATGTTTCTAAGAGAGACCAGAAAAGAAAAAGTACAATCCCAGCCCATGAAGTAAAGACGATAAGAGATAGCTGCTGGTTGCAAAGAGAGTGGGGCTGAGCCAGGGGAAGGAGTCAAACAGGGTATTAGCCTGGAATTCCTATGTCGGCACAAAAGGGAAAAGTATGACCACCAAACTCTGTATGCTGCTGCACCTTGTCTAATTTTACACTGGTATAAACCATATGTCTGAGAAGATTGCTGTGCATAGGCTTGAGCAGTGAAATAGCTAATTGAACTCTCCTTGCATGGATCTGGTGGTTCACACCTGATATTGGAAGTAAGATTCAGAGCAATTTTCTACTTTATGCCACCCAAGCAAGGTGCATATCCTCTGTCTATCTACATATTCTGAGCTGGACAAATTCTGAATAACTCAAAAGATTCTACGGAAAGTCTCCATCATCTATTCATTATCATCCCAAACGTGCTTTCCAAAAGCAACTGAAGTTTCTTGGTTTTTCCTTGAAAATGTTTGGCTTGTCATCCAATAAGCCTCTTCAATTAGAAGAATAATAGCAATAGCATTTAGACTTATATACTGCTTCACAGTGCTTTACAGCCCTCTCTAAGTGGTTTTGCAAAGAGTAAGCATATTGCCCCCAACAGTCTGGCTCCTCATTTTACCAACCTTGGAAGGATGGAAGGCTGAATAACCCTTGAGCCTGGTGAGATTCAATCTACCAAATGGCTGGCAGCTAGGTGTTCGGTTCGGCAAGTTAATTCGGCTGAACCCGACCTGAACCTGAACCCGAATGGGGAATCCCACCAAGAGATTCCGTGGGTGGAGCTTTGACGTCATGTATACCGGCAGGTTGCTAAGGATGCCAAGGTGATCACTTCCTGGATTCCATGGAATCCAGGAAGTGATCACCTTGGCGTCCTTAGCAACCTGCCGGTGACGTCAAAGCTCCGAACGCCAAACGCGACCCCGAACTTTGCCCGAAGTTTCAAAAAATTTTGTGTTAGGCATATCGAACACTGCAAAATTCGGTACAGACCCGAATTGTGCAGGTTTGGTTCGTCCATCACTACTGGCAGCTAGTGATCAGCAGAAGTAGCTTGCAGTACTACACTTTAACCACTACACCAACAAGGCTCTGAATTCATTCAAAGTGACAATAACTTTTGAATGTACACTAATCAACATCTATTAAAATGAAATGTCATTGCATAGAGCTCTCTATGCAAGGGTCACCACCTTCAATATACACTACATAAACCTGACAAAATAAGTAAGTACAAAGGTATGCATATACCCATATATATTATATGACCCAGAGAAACAACACAGTCTAGTTAGGTTGTACACATGTACATAGTGAGGAAAACGAATCTTGTGAGTTTACCAGATGGATGGTCTAGGGCAGTGATTTTCAACCTTTTTTGAGCCGCGGCACATTTTATTACATTTATAAAATCCTGGGGCACACCACCAACCAAAATGATACAAAATGACACTCTAACACAGTACATATTATACATGTAGTTAATAATGTAGTATATCACCCTCTGCGGGGTCCTCTTATAAAAAGAAAAAGGTCAAATATTTATCAGGATAGACATAACCAGCTAAGGCTGAAGCTTCATCTAATGGTGGTAACATTTACCTCCAATCCTGACTACCATTAGAAATTGGAAGGAGGAGTAGCAGTTTCAACTACTTGCCATGACCACACAATGACAAGTGCACGGAGCCCCTAGTGGGGACCTTCCTGGGTGTGGATGAGAGGCAGCCTGCTATTGGTTCATTGCTAGTGGTCAGGATGAATCCTAGAAAGTGATTGGTCAGTGATTAGATTAGATTAGATTAGATTTATTGGATTTATATGCCGCCCCTCTCCGCAGACTCAGGGCAGCTCACAACAATGGTAAAAAACAGTACATAGTAACAAATCTAATATTTAGCAATCTAAATTACAGTTTTAGGTTAAAAAATCCAAAAAAGAAACCCCAATATATAAAAAACAAGCACACAATCGAATCATACACAAAAACTACATTGGCAAGGGGGAGATGTTTCAATTCCCCCATGCCTGATGGCAGAGGTGGGTTTTAAGGAGTTTACGAAAGGCAAGGAGGTGGGGGCAATCCTAATCTCTGGGGGGAGCTGGTTCCAGAGGGTCGGAGCCACCACAGAGAAGGCTCTTCCCCTGGGTCCCGCCAGGCGACATTGCTTAGTCGACAGGACCCGGAGAAGGCCAACTCTGTGGGACCTAACTGGTCGCTGGGATTCCCTGTGCCTCCACTCTTCCTGTCACTGATAGCTGGAGGGATTGTGAGGGGAATGTTTATGGTCAGGTGGAGGCGGTCGCCGGCGGGCCGGATAAATGGCCTCTACGGGCCGTATCCGGCCCGTGGGCCGTAGTTGGGGACCCATGTTTCATTTCCCCACGGCACACCTGACCATGTCTCACGGCACACTAGTGTGCTGCGGCACACTGGTCTAGGGAACAAAGCAGTTACAGAATCTGGTAATCTCACTAGAAATAATTTGAAGCCTCGTCCAGGATGGAGCAACAGTTCTGACTGAATGGTGAGGAAATGGAAGGATTTATATTCTTTGCATTTGATCATTATTACTCTGAAGGTTGGGCCCTCTGATAATAGCTGGGACTCACAAAGCAGCTCAGGAAGAGAATAGACGGGAGCAAGGACAGTTGAAGGTGGTATTTACCAGTTCTCCAAACTATTCAAAATTCCTGCTACCAATTCTTCAGAACTAGCCAGAACCTGTTGAAACCCACCTCTGCCTTGGATTCATCTGAATCAGAACGAAAATAGGTGTGGAACAGGGGCAGGCTACTGCCAGGACCGGGACAGGGGGGAAACGCAATGGGGTAGTGAAAATGGATCTCCACCCCAAAGCAACCCATTTTGCACTGAAAGATACTGAAATAAAATGCAGGGCATCCTGCATAAACCACGCCCACAGTGTGGTAGTAAAAAGTTTGGTAGGCCTTCACTGGTGTGGAATATAAATTGTTTCATTCTCCTCCATTAAATCAGAAGAAGCTTCTTCAATGATAAGTGAAACATTTTCAAGAGAAAAGCAAGAAAGTCTATTTATCTTTTGAAAAAAACCTTTGGGATACTCAAAATATTCATTCACTTTGGTTTTTTAAATGAAGATTCCATCCCTTATTTACTATAGTTTGTTTGTTTGTTTGTTTGTTTGTTCGTTCATTCGTTCGTTCATTTATTAGATTTGTATGCTGCCCCTCTCCGTAGACTCAGGGCAGCTAACAACAGTAGTAAACAGCATATAACAAATCTAATGTTTAAAATAATCAAAAACCCTTATTTTACACCAAACATACACACAAACATACCATGCATAAATTGTATTGGCCTAGGGGGGAAAGTGTAGTTCAGTTCCCCCAAGCCTGATGACAGAGGTGGGTTTTAAGGAGCTTACGAAAGGCAAGGAGGGTGGGGACAATTCTGATCTCCGGGTGGAACTGGTTCCAGAAGGTCGGGGCCGCCACAGAGAAGGCTCTTCCCCTGGGTTATAGTTTATTAGATTTGTATGCCGCCCCTCTCGAAACACTAACAATAACCAGATCTTATTCAATAATTACCTCAGGAAATCCAAAGTATCTAAGAGGGCCAAGTAATTTTCAACCTATCTTTGTTAACTGTTACGCAGACTAAACTTTCTAAAGACCATAAACCAATAAAACAGATGCCTCAGGACTTATATATATACTTCTCAATGCAAGACCTAATTGAACAGAATGGACTTTCTCTTTTACTCTGGAGTTGAAAAGTCCCAGCTTCAATTGAGGTTGCGAAGGAGCAGGACAGGTTTATTTAATTGATTCATAATCTTCATTTCTACCCAAAGGCCAAAATCCATATGGCAAACGGCAAGGCAAAACAAATTGCCTCATTACTCCATCTGTACTAGAGTAGTAGAAAAGAGTTCCTCTATGTTCCTGTTTAGAAAATGGAGATTAATTCAGTCGCTGTTTCACATTACAAAACTCAAAGCATGCAAAGGATTTTAAGTGCATGATGAGGTCAATGGTGGAATGCAGAGAAGGCAGAGAGAAAGATGGTAATTAAGCTGAAGTCCTCAACTTATGACCAGTGGTAGGATTGAAATAATTTAACAACCAGTTCTCTGCCCTAATGACTGGCTGGGCAGGTTTGGCTGGGTGGTCATGAGAGTTTAAGTTTAAGTTTAAGTTTAATCAGATTCGTATGCCGCCCCTCGCCGCAGACTCGGGGCGGCTCACAGCAATAACAATACAATGTAAAACAAATCTAATATTTAAGTTAATTTAAAAAACACCACAAATTAAAACCAATAATACATACTAGCGTACCATGCATAAATTTTATAAGCCTAGGGGGAGGGAACATGTCAATTCCCCCATGCCTGACGACAGAGGTGGGTTTTAAGGAGCTTAGGAAAGGCTAGGAGGGTGGGGGCAACTCTGATATCTGGGGGGAGTTGGTTCCAAAGGGTCGGGGCCGCCACAGAGAAGGCTCTTCCCCTGGGTCCCGCCAAACGACATTGTTTAGTTGACGGGACCTGGAGAAGGCCAGGTCTGTGGGACCTAACTGGTCGCTGGGATTCGTGCGGCAGGAGGCGGTCCCGGAGATATTCTGGTCCAGTGCCATGAAGGGCTTTATAGGTCATAACCAACACTTTGAATTGTGACCGGAAACTGATCGGCAACCAATGCAGACTGCGGAGTGTTGGTGTGACTGGGTGGGTGTGGCTAACTTGATATCACTCATCACACCCAGCCTCACTTCCTGGCCACTCGCAGCAAAGGCAGAGATAGGATTCACCCAGTTCGGAACAGTTTGGGCTAATCCCACTAATGGCTGGCCTTAGCCCCCTTTTATTATTATTATTATTTATTAGATTTGTATGCTGCCCCTCTCCGCAGACTCGGGGCAGCTCACAACAATGATAAAAACAATATATAATGACAAATCTAATAATTAGAATCTAAAATAACAATGGTACATTTAAAAAATCTACAAAGCAAGGAACCCCAATATAAAAAACATACATACAGTCACATCATGCACAAAAAACTACATTGGCAGGGGGAGATGTCTCAGTTCCCCCACGCTTGATGACATAGGTGGGTTTTAAGGAGTTTACGAAAAGCAAGGAGGGGAGGGGCAGTTATAATCTCTGGAGGGAGCTGATTACAGAGGGTCGGAGCCGCCACCAAGAAGGCTCTTCCCCTGGGTCCCGCCAGACAACATTGTTTAGTCGACAGGACCCAGAGAAGACCAACTCTGTGCGACATAACTGGCCACTGGGATTCGTGCGGCAGAAGGCGGCCTCACAGATATCCTGGTCTGATGCCATGAAGGACTTTATAGGTAATGACCAGCACTTTGAATTGTGACCGGAAACTGATTGGCAACCAATGCAGACTGCAAAGTGTTGGAGTAACATGGGCATATTTGGGAAAGCCCATGATTGCTCTCACAGCTGCATTCTGCACGATCTGAAGTTTCCGAACACTCTTCAAAGGTAGCCCCATGTAGAGAGCGTTACAGTAGTCGAGCCTCAAGGTGATGAGGGGATGAGTGACTGTGAGCAGTGACTCCCGGTCTAAATAGGGCCGCAACTGGTGCACCAGGTGAACCTGGGCAAACGCCCCCCTCGCCACAGCTGAAAGATGTTTCTCTAATGTGAGCTGTGGATCGAGGAGGACGCCCAATTTTGGACCCTCTCTGAGGGGGTCAATAATCCCCCCCAGGGTGATGGACAGACAGATGGAATTGTCCTTGGGAGGCAAAACCCACAGCCATTCCGTCTTATCAGGGTTGAGTTTGAGTTTGTTGACAAGTCCACAAGTCTTAAAGTTGCCAAGGTTAGATACTCCTGAGCTAGATGTTATGATAGATCAGTTTCTTCAAATTTGGCAACTTTTAAGATGTGTAGACTTCAACTTCCAGAATGCTGTCTGGGCAATTCTGGAAGTCCACACATTTTTGGGTTGCAAGCAGTGAAGGGCTGCAATTTTTTTTTACTACTACACTGTGGGTGTGGCTTGTTTTGTGAGTGTGGCTTGCCAGCCATGTGATCCAGTGGGAGTGGCTTGTTGATCATATGACCAGGGGGTGGCTTAAAGGTGGTCAACTTGACATCACTCACGTCAAGAGTTTGGGTTAGGGTTAGGGTGTCTGGCTTCTCCTCGCCTCAAAGAGGTACAGTTTTCCTAATCTATTTACTATTACTGGACATCCAAAATATACAGAATGAGCCTTCTCCGGGTCCCGTAAACTAAACAATGTCGGTTGGTGGGGCCCAGGGGAAGAGCCTTCTCTGTGGTGGCCCCGGCCCTCTGGAACCAACTCCCCCCAGATATTAGAATAGCCCCCACCCTCCTTGCCTTTCGTAAGCTCCTCAAAACCCACCTCTGCCGTCAGGCATGGGGGAACTAAGATAATCTTTCCCCTTAGGCTTCTACAATTTATGCATGGTATGTTTGTATGTATGATTGGTTTTATAACAAGGGTTTTTAGCTGTTTTAGTATTGGATTTTTACATTCTGTTTTTGTTCACTGTTGTTAGCCGCCCCGAGTCCACGGAGAGGGGCGGCATACAAATTCAACCAACCAACCAACCAACCAACCAACCAACCAACCAACCAACAAACAAACAAACAAACAAACAAACAAACAAACAAATATTATTTAATTCTATGTATATATGCTATATGGGTACATACATATTACACACAGGCACACAAAAATATACATTATCTACTATATAAACTCCATGTGTATGTACACATATAGCTCTTCTAAAATTATACACATTCAACCTCATTTACTGTGATAGGAAAAACATACCCAGAGCCCCGATGGGGGGAAAAAAAATTTTTTTTTCTAGTGGTACTGTGTACCTGACCAAATTTTTTCTACTGGTTCTGTGTACCTGATCATACCCTTAGGAGTCCATCACTGGTTGCAAATTTGAAAAACCTTGTCACAAATGGGCAGATTACAATGTTTTTTAAGGGATCTGTGCTTTGGTCTCCTTTTTAAAAAAATGTATTACAGATTATTACGAGCAGCATATCTATAAAGGAAGACTCTAATAGAAATATGCTTTATGCATAAAAATATAAAAAGGCATATAAGGAACACTAATCTTCTCATTTTCACGGACCATAATTTATGAGAAGTTTGCAATGATCTCAACAGTTTTCCTCAGCTCTGCTTTGTCTGAATATGCAATATCTATGCTCTGTTATTGAGCTGTGATCATTCTGGCCCTAAAATAGTCATAAAGTTCTCTCAATCACAAGAACTGTCCTCCATTCTCTTTATTTATAGTGTGGGACCCTAAAAATAGACAAAGTTCTCCCAATGATAAGATACTGGAAAAAATGGGACTTTTACACTGATGCTTAAGATTCCTTCTCTAATCCATCCAATTACTGTCGTACTGATATGAAGAAAAGGTCCAAGTGGGTGGAATGATTTTTGTCCCTCTTTCAAGCTTATTTTCTGCAGAATTGTTTCTAAAACTGGATGTAAAGTTTATTAGTACAGAAATTCAATTTATTAGATTTGTATGCCGCCCCTCTCCAAAGACTCGGGGCGGCTCACAACAATGATAAAAAACAATATTATAATGGCACAAATCTAATATTAAAAATAACTAAAAACCCTATCATAATTAAAAACCAAACAGCACATACATACCAAACATAAATTATAATGAGCCTGCGGGAAAGATGTCTCAAATCCCCCATGCCTGGTGGTATAGGTGGGTCTTAAGTAGTTTACGGAAGACAAGGAGGGTGGGACCAATTCTAATCTCCGGGAGGGAGTTGATTCCAGAGGGCTGGGGCCACCACAGACAAGGCTCTTCCCCTGGGGCCCGCCAGACGACATTGTTTAGTTGACAGGACCCGGAGAAGGCCAACTCTGTGGGACCTTATCAGCCGCTGGGATTTGTGCGGAAATTGTAATTGGAGCAAAAAAAAAGAAGCACTTTAGGAAGACAACATTATGGCAATTGACGTTTTTGATAAAGTTTTCTTGTTTTCTTCATTTTTTTGGCCTATTTTTTGGCTCTTTCAGGCTGTTTTCAAGGGCATTTTCTGAGCCTTTTTAATTAATTTATTGTTTATTTATTTGTTCATTGGATTTATATGCCGCCCCTCTCTGAGGACTCGAGAACATTTACAGGCTGTTTTTTGGGCTATTTTGTATTTTGTATTTTCAGTAGTAGTAAATAAATAAAGAGGGAAATTGTACCTTGTTGAGGCCTTTCACTGATTTTTCCTATTTATTTACTACTACTAAACATCCAAAACAGCCCAAAAACAGCCTGAAAAGCGGCCTGAAAATGGCTCAAAAATAGCCCCCCAAAGCCTCCCCAAAAGTCCAGAAAATTGGGCAGGGCCAGCCAGTGTTATTAGCCAGTTCACCAAACTGAGCAGAATTTTAACAACCAGTTCGCTCGAACCGGTCCAAACCAGCAGAATCCCACTTCTGCTTATTAGCATTTAATCAACCAACCTTCTAAGTTATAATGGAACTGAAAAAAAAGCACAGCCCTCACAGCTGCAACCATTACACTTTCCCAAAGCACCTGAGGGTAAAACAGGAAGCAATTGATGGAAACTAATCAACCTAGAGAAGCAACCTAGAACTGAGGAGACATTTCCTGACAGAACAATTAATCAGTGGCACAACTTTGCTTCCAGAAGTTGTGAAAGCTTCAACACTGGGAGTTTTAAAGAAGAGATTGGACAACCATTTGTCTGAAATGATGCAGGGTTTCCTGCCTGAGCAGGTGGTTAGACTAGAAGGCCTCCAAAGTCCCTTCCAACTCTGTAATTCTATTCCAATTGGGTCAATCCTAGCCTACTATTCCCTATGATAATCATATGATCAAAATTTACGCACCTGGCAACTGGCATGTGTGGCTAGTCCTCAATGTAGGACCACAATTGAGCCCAAAATCTATGTTGCCAAGTGAGATATTTGTTAAGTGAGTTTTGCCCCATTTTACAACTTTTCTTGCCTTGGTTGTTAAGTGAATCACTGCAGGCGTTAACATAGTAACACGGTTTTTTTAAGCAAATCTGGATTCCCCATTGACTTTGCTTGTCAAAAGGTCACAAAACCTGATCACATGATTCTGGGACACTGCAACCATCATAAATATGAACCAGTTCCCAAGCATCTGATTTATTTTATTTTATTTATTTATTTTATTTTATTTTATTTTGCCTGTATTTTCAATGCTATTTTTTTTACACATTTGTTGAAATGACTCGACAAATGCGTTAGCCATCTTTTAAATAAACCACATGCCTGAACATTTCTAGCAGAGATATTTTCTGCTGTTAGAATGCTACTTATAACTAGAATGCTACTTATCCAATTGAAAGATCTGGATTTTGATCACAGGGATACTGCAATGAATGGTAAGTGTAAAAAAGCGGTCATAAGTGTTTGCAACCTTGAACAGTCACTAAACAAACTGTGGTAAGCCAAGGACTACCTATACTGTACCAATGTTGGGTTTTTTTTGCTTTCTGAATTTGGTTTTTTAATTTTTTTGAAACATAAAGCATAAACGAACACATACAAAATGTAGACACATCATAGAAACATAGAAACATATAAAATTGATGGCAGAAAAAGACTTCATGGTCCATCTAGTCTACCCTTATACTTTTTCCTGTATTTCATCTTAGGATGGATATATTCAATTCAATTCAATTCAATTCAATTTATTAGATTTGTATGCCGCCCCTCTCCGAAGACTCCTGTTTATCCCAGGTATGTTTAAATTCAGTTACTGTGGAAGTTTGTTCCAAGCATCTACCACTCTTTCAATAAAATAATATTTTCTCATGTTGCTTCTGATCTTTTCCCCAATTAACTTCAGATTGTGCCCCCTTGTTCTTGTATTCACTTTCCTGTTAAAAACACTTCCCTCCTGAACCTTATTGAACCCTTTAACATATTTAAATGTTTCGATCATGTCCCCCCTTTTCCTTTCTGTCCTCCAGACTATACAGATTGAGTTCATGAAGTCTTTCCTGATAAGTTTTATGCTTAAGACCTTCCACCATTCTTGTAGCCCGTTTTGGGACCCATTCAATTTTGTCAATATCTTTTTGTAGGTGAGGTCTCCAGAACTGAACACATACAATACATACAAGCAATTTATGGAAACTTGTGCATTTTGAAATAAAGTTGTTTTTACATTGCCTTTTCTACATTGTCCCCTTTTATTTTGTCTGGGTTTTTTATTTCTTTTTTCTCTATCCAATTGTATAATTTTCCGCATATGGTATAATAATCATTTCCCTGTTTATTCTGCAATTCCATCATCATTTTATTCATTTTTGCACATGCTAGTGTATTTCTGATTATCATCTGTTCTGTTAGTATACTGTACCGATCTTATTCCCCACCTTATTCAGAGAACAGTGAGGTTATTTTACATCTCTTCTCTTTTATTCTTTCCAGAGAATGTACCCTTTATCCTGCAAATGACATTTCCTATTGCTACATTTTTTAGCGCACATTTAAGTGGAGTATTTTTTTTTTCATTTGTTTACTTTAGGACAAATGGTCAAGGAAATTTTTCAAGTTGATGTTTCTAGAAGGCTTCAGTTTACAACATAATTTTCCAGTCATTGTTTCCCTTGTATTTTTTTTTAAATCACTGCAGCAATTAATTCACAGGTTAGATTTTACCACTAATATTGCTGTACGCACATGTAGACCTTTTCTTCTGTTAATTAGTTGGAAAATAAAACACACAAAATATATAAAATGAACAGCGGCAAACATGAAAGCGGAGTTCTCTTCCAGCGGGGAAAAGCAATTGTAAAAAAAAAAAAATGCGGATGCCACAAACAAGATTTGATTTTTATGATTTCTCAAGGCTAACGTGCGTCCCCAAGGAACGAGAGAATAAATATTGTGTTGCAAGGGTTGGGGGACATGAGGGGTAATTTTAACTATTGTTGAAATTGTCCTGTAGTTCTGCTCGTTGGATACAATTTCTCTCTTAGAAGAGAACTGGAAACTGAAAAAAGCACAGACTCAGAAACCAGGTATTGCTGAGAAAGAATTGCATTTGGTTTCAGATCTTTTCAAACTCATTCATTCAAGCAAAGGGAGAAGAAAATAAATACACAACAGAAGAAACCTGATTCTTGGGTTTTAGTGCCTGCTAAATAGTGGGGCTCGGGTAGACAAATACAACAGGTAGATTTAATTAAGCCCCCTGGGGTTTTAATGAATATATGCCTGGGAGGGAGAAAAGCATCGCTCAGGAATTTTTGTCAGTAAAGCAAAAATTCAACACAAAACAATATTTTGTCAGTAAAACAAAAATTCAACACAAAAAGGGTTTTTAACTGTTTCGTTTTTAATAATTGGATTTGTATTATGTATTGCTGTTGTGAGTCACACCAAGTCTTCGGAGAGGGGTAGCATACAAATCTAATAAATTATTATTATTATTATTATTATTATTATTATTATTATTATTATTATTATGTCAATACAACACAGCAAACGAGATCACTATGCTTAGGCAAAAGTGGAAGCAGTATGTTCCATACCACATTTGGATTTACTAGGTTGCCCTGATTTTTTTTAAAAAGACACTTAATCCTTCCCCTGGTATAGCTGATAAAGCGAAGAAAGCCTGTGGCTTAGAGGCTATTACAGCTACCTAATATGCAAGTATCCCAGGTTCGAATCCCAGAAAGGGTATGACTAGCTGATGAGAGCTAAATAGCTTGAAATAGGTCTATACTAGTCCTCCTTTATTTCTTTTTCAGTAAAATAAAAATTCCACAGTGCTCAGGAACAATTTAATAATGCTATGAGAAAATATCAAGAGCAGGAAAAAAAGAAAGTTAGAGTCTTCTTTCGAACTTGTATTGTTGTTGTTGTTCTTCAATTGCTAAGACATGTCACAACCAGTGGTGGGATGCAGACAGTTTAACAACCAGTTCAATGGGCATGTAGGTATGTATGTTTGGTTTTATAATAAGGGTTTTTAACTGTTTTAATACCTGTATTGGATTGTTATACGCTGTTTTTATTACTGTTGTTATCCGCCCCGAGTCTACGGAGAGGGGCGGCATACAAATCCAATAAAATAATAATAATAATAATAATAATAATAATAATAATAATAATAATAATAATAATAATATAATGTGCTTCGCATGTGTACATGCCTAATCCATTTACATGCAGCATTCAAAATATAGCAATTTGAAGCTCAACTACATAGCTTCTAAGGCAGCCCCAGTAAGTAGAACAGTGGATGCGTGGAAATCAGCTGTTTTGTGAGAATCAGCTGAGCCAGAAAGAAGGAAATATAGGACAGGCTAGGGCAAGGGCAAGTGGGCAGGGCCAGCTGATTGTTGGAACTACCGATTCACCTGAACCAGTCTGAACCAGCTGAATCCCATCACTGATCCCAACCAATGATGGGTTTCTGCCTCCACTTGGGGGGGGGGCAGTGGGGGTAGTAGGTTTATGCACTATTTATTGAATACTTAATAGTTTTTATTGTCCTTCCTTCTCTAGTATTATAGTACAATCCTTAATTACTTTTAAAATAGGAAATAATTAAATAGTATGTTTTTACCCATAAGCACTTTAATCATTTTAATCATTATCTAGAACCAAACTTTTATAGCAATAAAAGAAAATTGAGCTTCTTGCCTAATTTGTTATCGTACTGAACCTTGTGGGTTCAGTACAAGACCTTAAAAAGTTACTGTGCTCCTCAAGAAATAAGGTTCACTATCATTTGTCCCTTTTGTGGCTATTCAACTAATGTGACTTAATGAACTGAAAAAAAAGTCCAGGCACCTACTTGAAAAATTATCTTGGTCAGTAAGCCACTCCCACCTGGTCATATGACCATCAAGCCACCCTGGTCTCATGAGTGTCAAGCAACTCCCATTTAGTAATATGACCATCAAGCCACACCCACACAATAAGCCACACCCACAGTATGGTCATAATTTTTTTTGCAACCCTTCATTGATTACAACCACACATCCCACAGCATTCCAGGCCCCCTCTGCAGCAGTTTGCCCAAATCCATGTTCATTGCATCAATGATGCTGTCTAACCATTTCATCTTCTGCAATCTTTTTGCCTTCCATCTTTCCCAACAGCAGGGTCTTTTCCAAGGTGTCCTCTCTCCAAATAAGATGGCCAAAGGGGCACTTGAGGTTCAACTTCAGTATTTGTCATCCCAAAGAGCAATCAGGATTGATTTCCTTTAGAATTGACTGATTGGATCTCCTTGCAGTCTAAGGAGACTCTCAAGAGTCTTCTCCAGTGGCAAAATTAGAAAGCATCAATTCTTCAGCACTCAGCCTTTCTTATAATCAAACACTCACAGACATACATTACAACTGGCAAAATCATAGCTTTGATTATAAGGAACTTTGTTGCCAAGTTGTCTCTGCTTTTTAATATGCTGTCTAGGTTTCCCATAGCTTTCCACCCTCACTACTCAGTACTCAGATAACAATTACTCAGCACTTAGTAAAATAATGCCATCATCAAGGGCCAGATACCAAGTTCCCTTCATTTCATCCTCATTTCAATGAGCTTCATTTTCAGATCTTCCCTGATCATTGGGGTGGGAGAGAAGTTTATTTATTTGCATAGTCAGATTTCTATGCCGCCCTTCTCTGCAGACTCATGGCAGCTTACAACAAAAGAATAAAACACAATGTAATGATTGAAACCCAACCTAACACTAAAACTAATAGTTAAAAGCACAATAGTATTCAAGAAATATTCATTCAAGTGTTTTAAACAGTCAAAATGGTAGCCAGAATAGAATGATCAAATCATGTTTTCCACCTTTCAGATATAAAAGATCTTCAGACCAAAAGGTGGAAAGTCTTAAGCATAAAACTTATCAGGAAAGACTTAATGAACTCAATCTGTATAGTCTGGAGGACAGAAGGAAAAGGGGGGACATGATTGAAACATTAAATATGTTAAAGGGTTAAATGAGGTTCAGTAGGGAAGTGTTTTAATAGAAAAGTGAACACAAGAACAAGGGGGTACAATCTGAGATTAGTTGGGGGAAAGATCAGAAGCAACATGAGAAAATATTATTTTACTGAAATGCTTGGAACAAACTTCCAGCTGATGTGGTTGGTAAATCCACAGTAACTGAATTTAAACATGTCTAGGATAAACATATATCCATCCTAAGATAAAATACAGGAAATAGTATAAGGGCAGACCAGATGAACCATGAGGTCATTTTCTGCCGTCAATCTTCTATGTTTCTATGTTTCTAAAAAGGGTCAGGGCTTTAATTGCATTGTTGCAGCTGTCATATTGGGGTTTCTCTGGGCCTCAGTTGCAAAAGCCTATTTCCAGTCCAGCTTTGAGACAGAGGTATCCAATCTTGGCACCTTGAAGACAAGTACACTTCAAGGGTGGGTTCCTCCCAGTTCGGACCAGATCGCCTAAACCATTAGTGACTGGTGATGCAATTTTGGTATCACAGATCCAGTTCTGGTCCATGCTAACCACTATCTCTTTTTTTCCTGAATTTTTGCCTGAATTTCCTGTATTTTGATGGCTTCTGCTCGATCTGTGCTTTGAAAAAAGCCCTCCCATCTGCCCCCTGTTCTGAATGCTCCTAGTCCAACTCTGGTAAGACCCTAGGAGGATAAGCCAAGCTCATCTTGGTACCCAGGGGCAGTGGTGGTGCCAGCTGATGCAAAGAGTGAGAGTGAGAGATAAATAGACTTGGATGAACCTGAAGGACCACCAGAGGTGGCAGATATGCCAGTGACAGTGGAGTCTGACTTAGACGAGGAGGAGGAGGAGGAGGAGGAGGAGCTTTTGCTAGATGCCCACTTTAGAAGACTAAGAAAAGGACAAGAATACTTCTATGTGAAAAGGAAGTACAGTGATCCCCCGATTATCGCGAGGGTTCCGTTCCAAGACCCCTCGCGATAATCGATTTTTCGGGATGTAGTGGTGCGGAAGTAAAAATACCATCTGCGCATGCGCGCCCCTTTTTCCATGGCCGCGCATGCGCAGATGGTGTTTTTACTTCCGCACCTGGGAAGACCCAGCAGCTGAGGAGCCGCCTGCCTGCCCGCTTGTCCGCCGCTTTTCAGCTTGTCCGCCGCTTGTCCGCTTGTCCGCCCGCCGCTTGTCCGCCGCTTTTCCGCTTGTCCGCTTTCCCGGCCGCCGCTTTTCCGGCCGCCGCTTGTCCGCCGCTTTTCCGCTTGTCCGCCCGCCACTTTTCTTGTCCACCCGCCACTTGTCCGCCGCTTGTCCGGCCGCCGCTTGTCCGCCACTCTGGGAGTTGAAGACCCAGGGAAGGTTCCTTCGGCCGCCCACCAGCTGATCTGCTCGGCAGCGCAGTAGCAGCGAGGAGCCGAAGATGGGGTTTCCCCGTTGCTCACGCAAAGGGGAAACCCCATCTTCGGCTCCTCGCTGCTACTGCGCTGCCGAGCAGATCAGCTGGTGGGCGGCCGAAGGAACCTTCCCTGGGTGCCGCCCGCCGCTGGAGAGCAAGAGGGGGAGAGATAGAGAAAGAGAGAGAAGGAAAGAAAGAGATGAGAGAGGGAGGAAGAGAGTGTGAGAGAGGAAGAAGCAAGATAGAGAAAGAGAGAGAGAAAGATGAGAAAGGAAGGGAGTGACGTCATCGGGTGGAAAAATCGCGATATAGCGTTTTGCAAAGATCGAGATCGCGAAACTCGGGGGATCACTGTAATCTGTAGTTTGTTAACTCTAGGGAATTGTTGATCACTTCCTATAGGTATATAAGGGTGACATATGGGTAATTCTGGGTGTAGTTTCAACATTTTGCAATGAAGTCAGGTGATGTTTGAGGTTTCAGCCATGTTACGCTAGCCAACTGTTATTTTCATGCTAAAATCCTTGGAGTAAAAGTGCCCTGTCTAAAGAGATGGTAGGAAGCTGTAAAAATAAGTCTGTAAAACTGGAGACACCTTATCTCATGGAGGAAATTGCAATTAGCTTTGATCATTGACAGCAGCGTAGCCGTGGATCTTCTAATTACTATTACAATTACAATTATTCTAATTGCCACATGCATACTCTGACCTCACATGCATGAATTTCGCTTGCATAAATGAAACTTTCTATATGTTAAAAAACGATTTGAAATATAAACATGTGGATTCCTCCTTTGTTTTCAAGCTGCGCAGGCTCAGGATAGAACACCCCCGGGTTAATATTTTATTTGTTCTCCCAAAGAAGAGCTCTTCAGCTCCTTAGCTGTGTTTCAGGCTGAATCACCATCAGAGCATGGGCGGAAGTGAAATCACTCGTAGGGAATTGCATGTGCACACAAAGTGATTGTGTGAAACATGGTGATACGAGCTGATGGCGAAGGTAAGTTGAACCCACCCTGGTACACATAAGGAAGAACTTCCTGACAGTCAGAGCGATCAACCAGTGGAACATCCTGCCAGTGGAGGTTGTGAATGCCCCAATTTTTTTTTTTATTAATAAACTTTATTGATTTTCAGTAAAAATGACATACAAACTTACAAACATTTAAACACATATTAGGGGTTACAATTACCCCTCTTTTCTTGAAGTCAATTTTTAATACAGAAAAAAGGATAAAATCTTAAATCTTTAAATCAAACTAATATTCTAATTGAAAAGAAGAACTTTGTTTACATATTCTAATAAAAATAGAGTTAAATTGATAAAAAAAGAAGCCAACAACACTAACAACAGCAAAAAATATCAATAACATTTAATTATATTCATACCATTTTCGTTACCTTATTTTCAACTTAAGTTGAACTCTGGAAGTTTTCAAGAGGAGACTGGACCACCATCTGGCTGGGGAGGTGTAGGGTTTCCTGCTTGAGCAAGGGGTTGGACTTGATGACCTGTAAGGTCCCTTTCAACTCTAATAAATAAACTTCAACTTCTGGAACTCCTCAGCCAGCCATTCTAGCTGGGGAAATCTAGAAGTTGAAGTCCATAAGTTTTCAAGTTGCCAAGGATGGATACACCTGCTTTAAAAGTAGCCACCATTACTTAAAATAGCTTTTCCCATAAACAAGATAGATTTTCCCTCCCTTTTGTGTTCTCTCATACAAATATACTTGTTTTGTTCATGCTGCCTGCTGTGAAGCACACAAACTGTTAGAGTTGGCAGCCAGAAGGCCAAGAAGTCTTATTTTAACTGCCACTTTGAAGCCATCAGTCCTGCAGAAACACCTAACCCTTCCAGGCCTCCATTTAAAATAAAACAATAAAGATCTCTTTTCTAGGCACAGAAAGTGCTTTTATAGCCCTGAATATTTCCCTCATCCATCGCCATCCAACCAATATGGGAAACAAGCTGGAAAGAGGAGAAATAAAAAGTATCATACAGGTAGTCCTTTACTTATAATCATATATCATGGCATCGGACCAGAATATCTCCGGGACCGCCTTTTGCCGCACGAATCCCAGCGACCAGTTAGATCTCACAGAGTTGGCCTTCTCCAGGTCCCGTCAAGTAAACAATGTTGTTTGGCGGGACCCAGGGGAAGAGCCTTCTCTGTGGTGGCCCCGACTCTCTGGAACCAGCTCCCCCCGGAGATTAGAACTGCCCCCACCCTCCTTGCCTTCCATAAGCTCCTTAAAACCCACCTCTATCGTCAGGCATGGGGGAATTGAGATTTTCCCTTCCCCCTATGCTTATAAAATGTATGCATGGTATGTCTGTATGTATGATTGGTTTCTTAAATTGGGTTTTTTAAATTAACTTAAATATTAGATTTGTTTACATTGTATTATTATTGTTGTTAGCCACCCCGAGTCTATGGAGAGGAGCAGCATACAAATCTGATAAATAAATAAATAAATAAATAAATAAATAAATACAACAGCATTGAAACAGTAATACTGTATATGATCATCTTTCCACACTTATTTATTAATTAAATTTATTTATTTATCAAATTTCTAGGCTGCCCTTCTCCAGGGGACTCAGGGCGGCTTATAGTATAAAACCAATACAAAATTACAGATAAAATTTCATTTCATTTCATTTCATTTCATTGGATTTGTATGCCGCCCCTCTCCGTAGACTCGGGGCGGCTAACAACAGTGGTAAAAACAATATGCGACAATCCACTACTAAAGAAGTTAAAAACCCTTATTTTAAAACCAATCATACATACAAACGTACCATACACAAATTGTAGAAGCCTAGGGGGAAAGAATATCTTAATTCCCCCATGCCTGACGACAGAGGTGGGTTTTAAGAAGCTTACGAAAGGCTATTCTAATCTCTGGGGGGAGTTGGTTCCAGAGAGCCGGGACCGCCACAGAGAAGGCTCTTCCCCTGGGTCCCGCCAAATGACATTGTTTAGTTGACGGGACCCGGAGAAGGCCCACTCTGTGGGACCTATGACCATTGCAGCATTTTCATGGTCCTGTGATCAAAATTCATACACTTGGCAACTGGCATGTATTGCGGTGTAGTTGCGGTATTCCTAGGATCATGGGATTATCTTTTGTGACTTTCTGACAAGCAAAATCAATGGGGAAACCAGATTCACTTAACAACCATTTTTATTCACTTAGGAACTGCAGTGATTTACTTAACAATGGGGCAAAGCTCACTCAACAACTCTCACTTAGCAAAGGAAATTTTAGACTCAATCACAGTCTTACACTGAGAACTAACTACCTGTATAATTGTCCCAGTGAGCTCTCTTTAATTCGAGGAAGAAAATTCCTCATTAAAATCCATTTCCTAAAATTTCACCAATCATATACTTTGGTGGAATTTTAAAAATAGTGTTAAAAATTAAATAAGTAAGAATGTATAACTATTTGAAGATTTATAAGATAGAGTGAAATAGTTTAAGTTAGGAGTGTTAATTTTTCTTGCATTATTAATATTCTGTTTTTTCAAATAAGTATACAATATTTTATAGATAAAGAAATTTAATCAACATGATTAATATAAAAATATAGAGTTAAATTTAATAAAAATGTAATGTACACGTGTGATATCTCTGTACTGATCTGACAACAGTTAGGGTTTTATATTTTTGTATTAGTTAGACTTCTACGACAAGCGGAGCAATGGTAGCTCCTTAAATGTTTAATCTTGTTTGTCTTTGTTTGTCTTTTTGAAAAATAATAAAAATATTTTTTTAAAAAAATCAATTTCCTATCTTTTAAAACTCATTTTCAGCATTTCAAAATTATATTCTCAAAAACCTGGTGTAAGCTTCACTCCCTCCTTTAAAGCTGTTTCAAATTCCAACAGCAAACCTTTACTCCCAACTTTGGACAGCCAAATTATTTCGCTATCTTAGGTTTATTTTATTTTTTTACCTATTGCTCCATCAGCTTAAACTCGGTCTCTTTAATGGTTAAAATTTAACAAAGATGCCAAGGAATGAACTTAGAACCCTTTCTCTATTGCTGGGTAACGTGCGAGATAATCAGACGGAAAGCCAGGAGAGGTACCTGCATTGTGACTTGACCTCAATGAGAAAATCATATTCAGACACTCGTCTTTTTTAAATTAGAAATACTGAAATTAAAGGTTGTTTGCTCTCGCTCTCTCTCTCTCTCTCTCCCTTTACTGCCTTTAAAAAAATGTATTACAGTTATGAGCATAGGCAAAAGCTATTGCGGTATGTTGGCTATAGCACCAGGCTAGAAATCAAAAGACGGTGAGATCTAGTGACCTTCAGCCAGTCACTTTCCCTAAGCCCCAGGGAAGTGGCCCAGGGAAGAGGCCCTACATGGCATTGGGCCAGATTACCTCCGGCACCGCCTTCTGCCACATAAGTCCTAGCGACCAGTTAGGTCCCACAGAGTCAGCCTTCTCCAAGTCCCATCAACTCGACAATGTCACTTGGTGGGATCTAGGGGAAGAGCCTTCTCTGTGGAGGCCCCAGCCCTCTGGAATCAACTCCCCCCCCCCCCGGATATTCACACTGCCCCCACCTTCCGTAAAAGCTTAAAGAATAATAAAATAATATTTTCTCATGTTGCTTTTGATCTTTCCCCCAACTAACTTCAGATTGTGTCCCCTTGTTCTTGTGTTCACTTTCCTATTAAAAACACTTCCCTCCTGGACCTTATTTAATCCTTTAACATATTTAAATGTTTCGATCATGTCCCCCCTTTTCCTTCTGTCCTCCAGACTATACAGATTGAGTTCATGAAGTCTTTCCTGAAACGTTTTATGCTTAAGACCTTCCACCATTCTTGTAGCCCGTCTTTGAACCCGTTCAATTTTGTCAATATCTTTTTGTAGGTGAGGTCTCCAGAACTGAACACAGTATTCCAAATGTGGTCTCACCAGCGCTCTATACAGCGGGATCGCGATCTCCCTCTTCCTACTTGTTATACCTCTAGCTATGCAGCCAAGCATCCTACTTGCTCTTCCTGCTCACCAATTTTGAGACTGCCAGAAATCACTACCCCTAAATCCTTCTCTTCTGAAGTTTTTGCTTAGTGTTTCTTGTTTTTCTGTACATGCTGTGAGCCTCCCCGAGTCCTCGGAGAGGGGCGGCATAGAAATCCAATTAAATATTTAAAAAATCTTTTAAAAATCATCATCATCTGCCAGCAACGTCTCCCTGGATTCTGCATAGAACTGAAAGTCTAAACTTTGCTCATAAGAAGTAAAAGGGCAGAAGTTTGATACCAGGCCTCAAAATAAAAACAAAATGTGCTCAGAACCTTTCAGCCTCTCAGAACATTAGAGTTTAGAGACCACCACTTTAGCAAAAAGAAACTTGAGTACCACACAACTGAGAGATTGCCCAATTCACATATATCGAATGCTTTCAAGCTACCTCAAAAGGGCTCCACAAGCACAATGGATTTTAGCACTTTGCAGTTGGTAATTGACCAGGTACTTGTAATTTGTGTCACGTGTAAAACTCCATCTGCCTAGCCAACCTCTTTCCTCACCCACCTCACCCCAATTTAAAACTTACTTCAATCCAGTTCCCTCCCCCCCACATTTGATGTAGAGAACTACAAGCTCATAAATGCTGTTCCTTTTATTATTATTATTTTTTTAGGTTGACTCAGACTTCCATCCTTCCGAGGTCTGGGGTAAAACAAAGACCCAGATTGTTGATATCAATATGCTGACTCAGTAAACCACTTAGAGAGGGCTGTAAAGCACTGTAAAGCAGAGCTTCTGCTCTGGCAATCTCACACTACTTACCAGAGCTTACAAAACTTTTGCCAGACCCATCCCAGAATACAGCTCATCTGTTTGGAACCCATATCGCATCTCAGACATTAACACCCTTGAAAATGTCCAAAGATACTTCACCAGAAGAGCCCTTCACTCCCCCACTCGAAATAGAATACCCTATGAGACTAGACTTTCAATCCTGGGCCTAGAAAGTTTAGAACTAAGATGCCTTAAACAAGATCGAAGTATTGACCACAAGATCATATGCTGCAACGTTCTGCCTGTCGGCGACTACTTCAGTTTCAACCATAACAACACAAGAGCACACAACAGATTTAAACTTAATATTAACCGCTCCAAACTTGACTGTAAAAAATATGACTTCAGTAACCGAGTTGTCGAAGCGTGGAACTCATTACCGGACTCCATAGTGTCATCCCCAAACCCCCAACACTTTACCCTTAGATTATCTACGGTTGACCTATCCAGATTCCTAAGAGGTCAGTAAGGGGCGAGTACAAGTGCACTAGAGTGCCTTCCATCCCCTGTCCTATTGCTCTCCTATATCTCCTATACCTTTCTTCTATTCCTATATCTCTTCCTCTATTCTTTCATTGATATGTTCTATTCTTTCTTAGATATATTTTACTATGAGTATCTCCTCTATAACCTTCATCATGTATTTTATTATGTGTATATAGATATATACCCACTAAAACCCTCATTGTGTATTGGACTAAATAAATAAATAAAGTAAGTAAGTAAGTAAGTAAGTAAGTAAGTAAGTAAGTAAGTAAGTAAGTAAGTAAGTAAGTAAGTAAGTAAGTCTAAGTGCTATTGCTAGTCAGAAAGATAATCTTTTTTGCTACCCTCTTTCTTCCAAAAAGTCTGCTCCTGGTTTACTATTGTATTGTAATGAAGATCATAAATTTATTTATTTTATTTATTTATTTATATTTGTCAAACAATTATAGGATGGTAATTTGTATAAACATAACATTAGAAAAGTAATAATAAAAGGTAATGATAAAAAACAATAGGACAGGGACGATAGGCACAATGGCACGCGTATGCACGCTCCTTATAGACCTCTTAGAAAAGGGGAGAGGTCAATTGTAGATAATATAAAGTTAAAGGTTTTGGGGTTAGGAGTAGAAACCACAGAGTCTGGTAGTGCATTCCAGGCGTTGATTACTCTATTGCTGAAGTCGTATTTTTTGCAGTCTAGTTTAGAGCGGTTGACGTTTAGTTTAAAATTATTACGTGCTCGTGTGTTGTTGTGGTTGAAGGTGAAGTAGTCACTAACAGGAAGGACATTTTGGTATATGATTTTATGAACTATAGTTAAGTCGGAACGGAGATGATGGAGTTGTAAGTTGCCTAGTCGAAGAATTTCAAGTCTGACGGAGTAAGGTGTTTTGTTGCAGGAAGAGGAGTGAAGGGCTCTTCTTGTGATATATTTCTGGACTCTCTCAATTGTGTTGATGTCAGATATACAATGTGGGTTCCATACAGCTGTATTCTAGGTTTGGTCTGACAAATGTTTTGTAAGCTCTGGTTAGCAGATCAATATTACCAGAGAAGAAGCTGCGAAGGATTAGGTTAACAACTCTTAAAGCCATTTTGGCAATGTTGTTACAGTGGGCTCTAGGGCCTAGGTCATTGGCTATGAATACTCCAAGGTCTTTGACAGGCCTTGTTTTGTTTCTAGATAAAAAGGTTGGTGTTTTATGGGTCAGTAAAGTGAAAAGGATATGTTGGGGTGTTCAAGTTGCACCTGTTAACAAACTCTTTAAAGCAGGGTTGTCAGACTCAATTTCATTGAGGGACACATCACGGTTGTGTTTGACCATGGCGGCCACGGGTGGGCGTGGTTAGGATGGGTGTGGCCAGTTCAACATCACTCGTTTTGGGGGCATCTGTGGTGGCCAGAGCGCTCTGCCAGCAAAAACAGGGTTCCGAGCTCCATTTTCACCCATGGTACTTGCAATCTCTGCTTTTAGAAACATAGAAACATAGAAGACTGACGGCAGAAAAAGACCTCATGGTCCATCTAGTCTGCCCTTTTACTATTTCCTGTATTTTATCTTACAATGGATATATGTTTATCCCAGGCATGTTTAAATTCAGTTACTGTGGATTTCCCAACCACGTCTGCTGGAAGTTTGTTCCAAGGATCTACTACTCTTTCAGTAAAATAATATTTTCTCATGTTGCCTTTGATCTTTCCCCCAACTAACTTCAGATTGTGTCCCCTTGTTCTTGTGTTCACTTTCCTGTTAAAAACACTTCCCTCCTGAACCCTATTTAACCCTTTAACATATTTAAATGTTTCGATCATGTCCCCCCTTTTCCTTCTGTCTTCCAGACTATACAGATTGAGTTCATTCAGTCTTTCCTGATACGTTTTATACTTTTGCTGGCCGAGATACTGTGGTCCATCCTTCACCCTTGTTTCCAGAGATTTAAGCATCCCGTGGGCCAGATTTGGCCCCTGAGTTTGACATGCCTCTGCTTTAAATCAACTGCATCTTTTCTCAGAGTGCTATGTAACTGCAGCAGAAGACACATTTTAATTTCACGAGCTGCAAATAGATAATATGTGAGCAGTAGCATCAAAAAACTGCCCAGTCCTAAGAGCTTTGCATACTATGGTAACATCTGTCCTTTACCCAGAATTTGCCTGCTCCAGCAAAAGATGCTTCTGTTTACTTCTTCTCCGAGGGATTTAGAATTTAATTTGAATTTCTTTTGTGGATTCCCTTCAACTTTAATCCAGCAAAATGGCAGAGGATGCTGGGGCTGTCGGGTTGTGTTTGCACTGCTGTTTAAGATTGTGTGTGCAGGGACTTGTCTCTTGGTTAATTCAGTGATTAGGATGTGTGATTTATTTTCAGCAGCTCTGCATTTTAATTGCTTAGCGTTGTGTCCAAATGGAGTCAGAGACACAGACATGAACTTTTGCATATAAACGTACGTTACATCAGGTAAGATAATCAGGCACACCATTACATCCTGAGGTAAATCATCAGATAAATTCACAGAAGAAAAAGGCGGGAAAAAGGGAAACTCCCCCTACACCCACAGCAACCAATCACAGTGAGGTGATTTCTTTACACAGCATTCTCCGACCAATCAACTATAACTGTGGTATTTGGCTCATTGTACAACGCCGTTGTTCCAGCTACTAAATTTAAATATCATAACAGTTTTTAATTGTTCTTTTTTTAAAAAAAAATTCTTGTTCGCTGGCCAGAGCCACTTGATGAGACGAGTGGCCATGCAAATTGAATGAACAAATATAATTGTTCCATTTTCTAAATTAAAAGAGCTCAGGGCAGAAAACAAACCATCAGAGTCATTTATTTATTTATTTATTTATTCATTCATTCATTCATTCATTCATTTATTTTGTCCAATACACAATGAGGGTTTTAGTGGGTATATATCTATGTACACATAGTAAAATACATGATGAAGGTTATAGAGGAGATACTCATAATAAAATATATCTAAGAAATAATAGAAAAGAAGGTATAGTAATAGAACATATCAATGAAAGAATAGAAGAAGAGATATAGGAATAGAAGAAAGGTATAGAAGATATAGGAGAGCAATAGGATAGGGGACGGAAGGCACTCTAGTGCACTTGTGCTCGCCCCTTACTGACCTCTTATGAATCTGGATAGGTCAACCGTAGATAGTCTAAGGGTAAAGTGTTGGGGGTTTGGGGATGACACTACTGAGTCAGGTAATGAGTTCCACGCTTCGACAATTCGGTTACTGAAGTTATATTTTTTACAGTCAAGTTTGGAGCAGTTAATATTAAGCTTAAATCTGTTGTGTGCTCTTGTGATGTTGTGGATAAAGCTGAAGTAGTCGCCGACAGGCAGGACGTTGCAGCATATGATCTTGTGGGCAATACGTAGATCTTGTTTAAGGCAGAATTCTCAAATAAGGCCATTGTATTTTCCTTTAGAAAGTTTAAAAAAAAACAAAAAAAACAAGCATTTTGCATTTTATACCCAGCTGAATGAGAGGATTTTGGAAGCAGTGTCTGGCACTACCACTATACTTAAAATCATTGCAAAACGAAAAGCTGGACATTTGTTGTTGGTTGACAGCAAGGAGCAACCGATTACAGATTGATTGCAGGGACTGCAATTTGCTTTAAGGTGTCGGAAGGGAAGTGGGAAGCAAAATGTACTTTCCCCCACCCCACCTCCCTTTGGCACACCTGCAAAAGAAGAAGGATTATTATGGGACTGTGAAAGAGCCTGAGGACATTTTTAAAGTGTGATACGAGCAAAAGGAAAATGTACTCTGCAACAGGGGCAAGTGGGTTTAGGTATATTTCGATGTAACAGAAACAGTCAGCAATTATACTAATTTCCCCAATGCATTTCCCCATTTGCAAACAAAGCCCAGAGTTTGCTTTTCAGGTGTTGAAATGTACAGCCCTGGGGGCAGGGCAGCTGGAGATCATATCCTCTCCTTAACCTTTCCTATCTGCTGCACCATAAATGTATTCTTACTATAAATATTCATGCAGAGATGATGCCTCAAGCATATGCCAAATGGGCTTGCTTGCAAAGTGGAGGGGGATTTTTTTCCCATACAAAAGTTTGCAAATGTTTTTCTACTGCGTTTAGCATTTTAACCTAGAAGGGAAAAATGTACTTTTATAATCCACTGAGATTATGCCAGATAGATGTTCAAGAATTTGACTTTTAAAAAAGGCAAAAATAATACACATAAAAATGGTTTTCTCGGTATATACGTACAGGTAATGGGGGTGCCAGGTTTTGTTTGTTTGTTTTTTTTAATAGAAGAGGAATTTGGATTTCTTTAACAGTTTACATTTAAACTGTTGGAGAACTGGGGAGAAGGGAGTGCAAGGAATGGAAAAGTGACAGTTGAAACTTTGAATTAATAACCAGAAAGAGGAAATGCAGTTTGAAGGCTGCAACTTTACAGTTGCAAGAACAGAAAGCTAGGCAAAAAGTTAGCCCACTCTTTCAAGCCAAGGAAATTTAAAGATGTCTGAGATTGTGGCATCTCCGTTTCACAAAACCTGCTGTTCAATGCCAGGTCAATTGCTTGTAGAATATCTATTATCTACTAAGTTAAAAGTTTATTTATTTATTTGTATTATTTATTTTATTTTGTCAGTGCATATTGGTAGTATACATAGATACATACACTGTTTATATACATGAGATGGGTACTAGTAAGAGGGAAACATTAGGACAGGGATGGTAGGCATACTGGTGCACTTATGCATGCCCCTTACTGACCTCTTAGGAATCAGGTGAGGTCAACAGTGGATAGTTTAAGGGTAAAGTTTTGGGGGTTTGATAGTGAGTTCCAGGCATTAACTATTCGGTTGCTGAAGTTATATTTTCTACAATCAAGTTTGGAGCGGTTTAATTTGAATTTGTATCTGTTGTGTGCTTGTTGAGGTTGAAGCTGAAGTAGTTATTGACAGGAAGGTTGTAGCAGATGATTTTATGAGCTATGTTTAGTTCACGTCGAAGGAGATGTAGTTCTAAGCATTCTAAGCCCAGGATTTCAAGTCTGGTTGCGTAAGATATTCTATTGCGAGTAGAGGAGTGGAGGGTTCTTCTAGTAAGGTATTTCTGGACACTTTCTAATGTATTTATGTCCAAAATGCAATGAAGTGACTTACAACCATTTTTCATCCTTATGACCACTGCAGCATCCCCACAATCAAAATTGTGATCAACTTTTGCGACCTTTCACAAAGTTAGTGGGGAAGCCAGATTCATTTAACAGCTGTATTACCAACTTAACCATGTTTATTTTTACATGAAAGGACCGCCCTTGGCTTGCAGCGCCGCTGCGGTATCCTTTCACATAAATGTTTATTTTTACGTGAAGACCTCCCTTTGAAGGAGCTGGGGAATCCCTCCCACTAAGAGATTCCGGGGGCGGAGCCTTGACGTCACTGGCAGGTTGCTAAGGACGCCAAGGTGATAACTTCCTGGATTCCACTGGGTGACACAGAATGCTGGACTCGATGGGCTTTGGCTTGATTCAGCATGGCTCTTCTTATGTTTGTGTTTCACCCTCCCCAGGCTCCAAAAGGTTCCCTGGAGCCGGGGGAGGGTAAAAATGACCTGGCATTATTCCAAGCTTGGAGATGTAGATGCCTTATTACAAACTTCACAAACCACCCACTTATGAACCTGTGTAGGTACCTTGTAGATACTTTATATAACAAGTGAGGCCTTAGTTAACCATAATGTTTAATGCAGAACTCGTGCCAGGCAGGCAGGTACAGGCTTAGAGCAAGAATATCACATACAGTCTTATATAGCACAAACAGGCTGAGGCAGGAACCAATCCGTAAACCGTAACTTTCCCGCTTACAATGTAACTGGAGATACGTGCCCTATCAGCACCCTGGATAGGGACGCCTATCGCACGGCTCTAACCGGCCGGCTGTTACTAAGCAAACACAGCACTCCTATCCCCTTGAATAATACATACATAATCCTTCAAATATGCAGGTTTGTGACGAATTCTTTCCGAGCACCGAGGCTCGCCTGGATGATCTACCCTGGGCTCGGGGTGAGGTTCCCTTGTTTCAATTTCAGGAGTCGGAACGCTCTCTGCCCGCGGAAATTCCGCTTTAGCTGGCTCCTCGGGATTCCTTACTGGCAGAAAATACTCCTTGCAAGCGGTTTCAGGCTGATCGGGGTTATTATTTCCGTTCCGTTCACCCCCTCTGTCCAGACGGATCTGGTCCAGGTGTCTCTTCCAAATCCTACCATCGGTTAAATCTATCTCGAAAGACCGAGGCCCCAGCTCTCGGCTTACCCTTCGTCGTTCACAATTCTGCCCCCCGGAGTACGAGCGCACGAACACGGCATCTCCTACTTTCACCTCTCTTGCTGGGGGTTCTGGCCACGGAACAGTCTGGGAATACCACGGGTGCAACCTCTCTAATATAATCCTAAGCTTGCGACCCATTAGTAACTCCGCCGGGGTCTTACCCGTAGCCACACAGGGGGTGGCATGTTGTGCCAACAGCAAATCAGCCAGCCTTGCCTGCCAGGAACCTTGTGGCATCTTTTTGAGGGCATTCTTTACTGACCGAACTGCCCGTTCTGCCTGACCATTACTAGGCGGATGCCACGGTGATATTAATGCATGTCTGATGCCAGCTGATGCCAAGAATGATTCAAACAGTAGCGCAGTAAACTGCGGGCCGTTGTCCGAGACCAGGAGGTCGGGGAACCCATGCGTGGCAAATAGTGTCATTAAGGCATCTATAATAGCCTGGGACTGAGTTGACTTCAGGTGCATGACCTCCACCCATTTGGAATGGGCATCCACGATAATTAGGAATATCTGTCCCATGAAGGGACCAGCTAAATCTATATGTATGCGAGCCCACGGCCCGGCAGGCGGTTCCCACGCTAGCGGCTTGGCCCGGGGGGGTAATAGACGACTCTCCTGGCATGCAGCACATCCCGCCACCCGTTGTTCCACTTCCTTGTCCATACCTGGCCACCAAACGTAATCTCGAGCTAGACTCTTCATGCGCACAATGCCAGGGTGGCCTCTGTGCAGAAGTGCCAACACCTGGCTGCGCAGCCTTCCAGGAATAACTACCCTGCTCCCCCTAAGCAGGATTCCTTTCTCTACGGAGAGTTCTGTCCTACATCTGAAAAACGGGACAAAAACTTCTGCAGGGGTAGCGGAGGGCCATCCCCTCAGTACCCATTGCCTTACCTGGGACAACATGGAATCCCGCCCTGTCTCCCAAGCCACTTCGGGCGCAGACAAGGTAACGGCTCCTTCAGAGAGAGAGAAAACAGAGCATGCCGGAGCGGGGTCAACTAAAACATCGGTCAAGGGACATCTACTGAGGGCATCTGCGTGCGCTATGTGGCGCCCAGGTTTGTAAGACAGGGTATAACAATAGTTAGCTAAAAAGACAATCCAGCGTGACATTCTGGGGGACAAGACATTCGGACTCTGTCGGGTGCCTGACAATAGCCCCAATAATGGCTGGTGATCGGTTACCAGTTCAAAATGCCGGCCATATAGGTAATCGTGGAATCGTCGGACCCCTGCTATCAGTGCCAGTGCTTCCTTGTCTATGTGCCCATAGTTCCTTTCCGCCTTGGCCAGGGTGCGGGAAAAAAACACCAAGGGGGCTTCAGCTCCGTTGGGCAGTCTGTGGATCAAGACTGCGCCCACCCCATACTGTGAAGCGTCACAGGTGAGCACTAAGGGCAACCCAGGTGAGTATTGGGCCAGAACATTGTTAGAGGTGAGTATTGCCTTAACCCCTTTGAATGCGACCTCCTCCCTTTCACCCCAACGCCAATTTGAATGCTTGTCCAATAACTGGTGCAATGGTTCGGCCACCGACGCCTTATGTGGAATAAAAACCACATAGAAGTTCAGAATTCCTAAAAAGGCCTGAAGTTCAGCCTTGGATGTTGGCCTTGGGGCGTCCCTGATCGCCCGTGTCTTCTCAGGGGTTGGATGGATTCCCTCCCCATCCACAGTGAACCCCAGGAATTCCACCTTTGGGACCCCAAATACACACTTCTTGGCCTTTAGCTTAAGCCCCGCGTCCCTGAATTTGGATAATACCTTCCTTACTCTTGCCACCAATTCGTCTATGGAACTCCCCGACATCAGAACATCGTCAAAATATGGGACCGTTCCTTCAAGCCCATATAATAATCTTTCCATCAACCCCTGGAAAATCCCTGGGGCAATGGAGACCCCAAACCGCAAGCGATGACATTTGAAGACCCCCCCGGTGGGTGATGATTGACTGGGCCTCCGCGGTCAGGGGGTCGACGGGGAGCTGCTGATAAGCTTGAGAGAGATCAAGCTTTGCGAATACTCGACCCTTACCCAGGGTATGCAGTAACTGCTGCACAACTGACAGCGGGTATGAATGGTGGGCCAGCGCTTTGTTCACGGAACACTTATAGTCCCCACACAACCTGATACCCCCTTGAAGGCAATCACCACAGGGGTCTCCCACTTGGCCTGGTCTACCGGTTCCAAAACCCCTTGGGCAATCAATCTGTCCAGCTCAGCGTCCACCTTCGGGTGGAGGGGAATGGGAACCCAGCGGGCTTTTAAACGAACCACTGGAACTTGGGGATTTAAATTAAATGAAATAGGGGTCCCCGTGTAACATCCCAAGCTGCCATCAAATACTGAAGGGAATTCCCGTGCCAAAGTCTCAAATCCCCCAGTCTCCTTAACTGCATTTACCCCCTTAACAGAGAGTCCTAATGACTTGAACCAGTCCAATCCTAAAAGGTTAGAGAACGGTCCATTTATCACAATCAGTGGCAATCTGCCAGCAAAAGTTTTGAAGCGGACCGCAAAACGACCTTCTCCCAGAACCGGAATCAGTGCTCCTTGGTAGTCCTTCAAATGTAAAGTACATGGCTGCAGGCGACTTCTGCTCATAGTGGGGAAACAACGTTTTAGTGTGGCCCAAGAGACTAACGAATGGGCAGAGCCAGTGTACACTTGCATAGGGCACCGCAAACTGCCCAGTTGAACCTCAACCGAAATTTTCTCCGTGGAGTCAGACGTCTCCCTGACATACGTGGTAGCCAAACGTGGCTGGCTGTAGACGGCGTTGCAATCCTCGCGTCGACTTGAGGAAAATTTCCGTTGCCATCGGGGAGTGAAACCTTGGGGCTCTCGCTGTTCCCTGGTTGTGGCTGGAGAAGATCTGTGAGAACGGCAGACCCTGGCAATGTGGCCCTTGGCACCGCAGTGCCAACATGCCGAGTCTCGGTAAGGGCAGCTGGACCTGAAATGATTACCCCCGCACCCCCGACAAGGTGACAGTGGTGGACGGGGGCATGCAGGAGGCAGGTCTCGGCTCCGACTTGCCACCAGCTTACAAACATCTTCCTCCTCTGCCCCAAGACTGCTTTCCTCTTCTGGGGAAACTTTGGCCTTATCCACTGTTCCCGATCCCTTTTGAGTGACATTTACGGCGCTGTCCATGGCAGCCAGCGATTGTGTTGACAGCTCGAAAGCACGAGCCTCCGCTAGCGCCGCCTGAAATGTCAAATCGTGGATGGCCAGGAGGCGCCGCTTAAGGCGACCATCCCTCACCCCGAAAACTAGCCTGTCAAGCAGATAATCATTAAGATCCACAAACTCACAGTACAAAGCTGCTCGGCGAAGAGCGGCCACATAGTCATTTATCGACTCTCCCTTGGCTTGGTTCCGCTGATAAAATTTGTAACGCCGCGCACACCGCGAAGGTGCTGGGGCATAATGGTCCTGTAAAGTCTTTAAGAAATCTTCCCAAGAAACATCGTGGATGGAGATTGGGGCAAATAATGCTCGGGCCGTCTCGAACATTTCGGGGCCACAAAAACCGAGAAAATATGACCTTTTCCTATCCCCAGAAATCTCCATGTAGCCATTGGAGATCAGGAAGCAATCAAAACGGGCGACATACGAGTCCCACATCTCCCCTTGTGGGTCAAAGGGGGCAAAAGTAAGTTGCACAGACATCTTCACTTACTGTCAGTGTCTGAGTATTAAAATCCCTCAAGGAAAGGCTCGAATCCTCGTCGCCAGTATAACAAGTGAGGCCTTAGTTAACCATAATGTTTAATGCAGAACTCGTGCCAGGCAGGCAGGTACAGGCTTAGAGCAAGAATATCACATACAGTCTTATATAGCACAAACAGGCTGAGGCAGGAACCAATCCGTAAACCGTAACTTTCCCGCTTACAATGTAACTGGGGATACACGCCCTATCAGCACCCTGGATAGGGACGCCTATCACACGGCTCTAACCGGCCGGCTGTTACTAAGCAAACACAGCACTTTACATGGCAGGATTCCATGCATTCCCTTAGGAATCCCAAAAGTGCTTTTTCAAGAGGCAACTGGACTTTGTTTCTGTTTGAAGACTTCTCACTTCTCACCCAAGAAACTTCTTCACTTCTGACTGAATGGTGGAGAATGGAAGGACTATCTCTGGGACCGCCTTCTGCCGCACGAATCCCAGCGACCGGTTCGGTCCCACAGAGTTGGCCTTCTCCGGGTCCTGTTGACTAAACAATGTCGTCTGACGGGACCCAGGGGAAGAGTCTTCTCTGTGGTGGCTCCGACCCTCTGGAACCAGCTCCCCCCAGAGATTAGGATTGCCCCCACCCTCCTTGCCTTTCGGAAACTCCTTAAAATCCACCTCTGCCGTCAGGCATGGGGGAATTGAAACATCTCCCCCTTGCCCATGTAGTTTTTGTGTATGATTCGATTGTGTGCTTGTTTTTTATATATTGGGGTTCTTTTGGATTTTTTAACTTAAAACTGTAATTTAGATTGCGAAATATTAGATTTGTTACTATGTTTTGTTTACCATTGTTGTGAGCCGCCCCGAGTCTATGGAGAGGGGCGGTATATAAATCCAATAAATCTAATCTAACCTACTTATTAAAGTGATGGCGACCCTTTTTTTCCTCAGGTGCTGAAAGAGTGTGCACATGCACTATTGTGAATGTGTGAGTGCCCACACCCATAATTCGCTACCTGGGGAGGGTGAAAATGACTTCTTCCACCACCTGGAGGCCCTCTGGAGGCCGGAAAAGGCCTGTTTCCCAACTTCTGGTGGCCTAGTAGGCTTGTGTTTTGCCCTCCCCAGGCTCCAGAGCCCAAAATCAGCTGACTGGCACACACATGCACATTGGAGCTGAACTAGGGCAACACCTTGCATGCCAGCAGATATGGCTCCACATGCCACCTGTGACACCCATGCCATAGGTTCTCCATCACTGACTTATTATGAAGGAGCTGAAGAATTACGGAAGCTTCTTGGATGGGAAGCGAAACGTCTTCAAGGAAGAAACACAAAAAGAGTCCAGTTGCCTCTTGAAAAAGAACCTTTGGGACAACCATGACCTGGATGGCTGAGAATCTCTATAGACATTGAAACTTGTGAATTACATTTGGCTCCTATTCTTCATTTAGAAATTTTCTTAAAATGCATCTCTTTCCGCAGACTTGTTTAAATAGAGATGCCAAGTTTTGATTTTAGCTTTTTTTTTAAACTGTATATTATGCTTTAATCATTGTCACCTGTCTTAAATAGTCATTTGAGAAGAAAAATGGGATATAAATGGGCAGCATTGTCTCCCTTAGGATTTAATGGAAATGTGGGGAACCAAAGATACTTTACAAAAGCAATGAAATGACTGCACAATGAAATATGTGGCTTTGACTCACAATTGTGAATCACTGGGTATGGAAATAAGCACAACAACCACCACCTTTTTTTTTCAAATTTCTTTTTTCATTTGATATATTTTAAGAAATTTTTTTCATCAAAATGAATGGTACATTCAATGGTTGTCAGGATCATTTTGTTCAACACTGCCCCACAACTATTTAATTTCTACACAACTGAAACTATTCTGTTGTGCTGCTCATGCAAATGAATGTCCTTAAAATTAGATTAAATAAAGTACCATTTCTTGCTCTGGATTGAGCTGAAAGACAGAAGGGAAAGGGGGGACGTGATCGTAACATTTAAATATGTTAAAAGGTTAAATAAGGTTCAGGAGGGAAGTGTTTTTAATAGAAAAGTGAACACAAGAACACAATCTGAGGTTATTTGGGGGAAAGATCAGAAGCAACGTGAGAAAATATTATTTTGCTGAAAGTGTAGTAGATGCTTGGAACAAACTTCCAGTAGACATGGCTGGTAAATGCCCAGTAACTGAATTTAAACATGCCTGGGATAAACATATATCCATCCTAAGATAAAATACAGGAAATGGTACAGGGGCAGACAAGATGGACCATGAGGTCTTTTTCTGCCATCAATCTTCTAAGTTATTTTTTTTCAACATTCTTCTCACTAACTGGTTAAAATAATTATCAGTATAAATGACAACACAATGAATCCTCAATTTCAGAATGATTCTACAGAACATAGAATCATATTATATAATACAACAGATTATAAAGGCTGCGAGAATTACCTTTACCTTCAGCTCTGACAAGATAGTGGGGAATGGAAGGATCCATGACCTGGATGACTGAGAACCTCTACGGACTTCTATCTATAAAATTCGGGATTAACACCCTTTAAAATATGTGGGAGTAGGAATGGATTTCCAGAAAGGGGGAAAAAAATCACAGACTACAAGAACCATTTGCATTACTTAGGTGATCCTGAGGATACAGGTAAACCTCCAAGTGCTTCAATGACCCTCTAAAAGGATGCAAAGGAATATAAACCCACTATCCTGTCAGAATTGAAGAAGCTTTTTGGATGAGAAGTGAAATGTCTCCAAAGAAAAGCATTGTGTTGCAGTTTTGGTCACCACAATGCAAAAAAGGATGTTGAGACTCTAGAAAAAGTGCAGAGAAGAGCGACAAAGATGATTAGGGGACTGGAGGCTAAAACATATGAAGAACTGGGCATGGCCAGTTTAATGAAAAGAAGGACCAGGGGAGACATGATAGCAGTGTTCCAATATCTCAGGGGTTGCCACAAAGAAGAGGCAATCTATTCTCCAAGGCATCTGAGGGTAGAACAAGAAGCAATGGGTGGAAACTGAACAAGGAGAGAATCAACTTAGAACTAAGGAGAAATTTCCTGACAGTTAGAACAATTAATCAGTGGAACAGCTTGCCTCCAGAAGTTGTGAATGCTCCAACACTGGAAGTTTTTAAGATGATATTGGATAACCATCTGTCTGAAGTAGTGTAGGATTTCCTGCCTAAGCAGGGGGGTGGACTAGAAGACCTCCAAGGTCCCTTCCAACTCTGTTGCTATTGTTATTTTTTAAAAAATAAGAAAATTCAGTTACTTCCTGGAAAAAAATGCACCTTTGGGTCACAGTTGCCTAGTTTCTATCCCGGTGCCTTAACCACTTGCTCTCTATCCTTTATAATGTCCCAGCATGGTTCTGGAAGATTTATCAATACATCATTGTTAATTAAAAAACAATTCTTATTCTTTTCTCCAACTTCTTGCTCCAAGGCCAAACAGAACTAAAATATAATTTTGCATGCCTTCTAACAGATTGCCTCACATTTAAGATCAACAGCAACGTAGCACAACGGAACATCTGCAGCTACAATGAGCTAATTTAATCTCACTTCATCAAGCCTCTACTGCTTTCAACGACTGTTGTTCCTTGCAAAATGACGGCTGTGTAAAAATATGTCTTAAGTCAATATGGCATTCTACAGGAAAGCAAAGGGGAAAGAAAGTCTGTCAAACTGATGCAAGCCTTCATTAACTGCAATATATCAAATTAGCTTCTACAAAATAATTTAATTAGCATGCACATTCAGAATTAAGCACCACAGTCAAGCTAGCACACAACGTTCTGAACAATTCAATTCCTCAAGGATGTGACATTAAAAACATTTCTTTAATGAAAATGACGCTAAACTTGAGAAGACTGATCCTTTCCAATGAAGTCAAATAAGCCAATAATCTATTTGAATTCCAACAACATGTTTAGTAAAGAGTCCTGTTCAGGTGCCCATGTCATAGCTTTACAGAGTTCAAGTCCCAGATTGTTATTTATGTATTTATTGAACCTGTTTATATGGCCACCCAACTAACACACAATAACTCTGGATGGCTTACAATATTAAAATGCTTGGCCGTTCTTAGTAGGAGGTCGGGATCCGCTCCAGTGCGAGGATGAAAGAGCTCACTGCATCTGCCGGGACTCCTTCGGTTCCTGCTTTTCTCATGATTCATCAGGAAAGCAGGAACCGGAGGAGTCCTGGCAGACGCGGTGAGCTCTTTCATTCTCGCACTGGAGCGGACCTCGACCTCCGCGGACCGGTCACAGATAGTGGGCGGGCTGGTCACAGACAGCGGGCGGGCCGCCTCTTGCCCAGGTCTGCTCTAGAGTCTTCCTTGGAGCCTGGGGAGGGTGAAAACATCTTCTCCTGCCCTCCAGGAGGTCCTCCAAAAGCCGCCCGTCCCCCACAGAGGCCCTCCAAAAACCTACACATGAGCCAAAAATCAGCTGGCCGACACACACATGCATGCTTACAGCTGAACTAGGGCAACAGCTCATGTGCCAGCAGATATGGTTCTCCATGTCACCTCTGGCACCTGTGCCATAAGTTCGCCCATCACTGCCCTATACAATTTGGGACAAGTGGTTGTCCAATCTCTTCTTAAAAATCTCCAGTGACAAAGCACCCACAACTTGTGATTTCCATTAGATGACACCATTTTAGAGAAAGACCTGGAATATGCCCACCCTTCCAGATGAGATAGAGAAATGTTGGCAAATCTTTTTGGCACCGAGTGCCAAAATGGGAGCATGTGCATGCTGGAAAGCAGCTGCCCAGGGCACATGTGTGCGATGGGAAGATGATCTTCTGGTTTCCAGTGCATGAATGTGCACTGGCCAGTTGGCCAGATGGTTGGTGCACATGTGCATGCACACCGGGCAGTTGCTCTTTAGGTTTCTGGCACTCTCGTGCATGTGAAGACCAACTGGCCGGTCTGCCAGAACCAGGAAGAGCAACAAGCAATTGCTCATGTGCCCGGAGATATGACTCTGTGTGCCACTTCCAGCACACGTGACATAGGTTCACCATCACGGAGATAGAGGGTCCCACAAATAATGTTGCAAATGGATTATTTCCATTTTTATCCACAAGATCATACGCTGCAACGTCCTGCCTGTCAAAGACTACTTCAGCTTCAACCACAACAACACAAGAGCACACAACAGATACAAGCTTAATATTAACCACTCCAAACTTGACTGTAAAAAATACGACTTTACTAATGGATGTTGTCGAAGTGTGGAATTCACTACTGGACTCTAGTACTGTATCTTCCCCTAACCCCAACACTTTACCCTTAGACTATCCACAGTTGACCTCGCCATGTTCCTAAGAGTTCAGTAAGGGACGTACATAAGTGCACCAGAGTGCCTACCATCCCCTGTCCTATTGTCTCTCCAATATCTCATATATCTTCTCTTCTATACCTAGTATATCTTTTCCTGCTATCCTCTCATAGTTATATTTTACTCCTTAATTTTCTCCTCTATTCCCCCTTTAATACATTCTACCTGATTATATCCTCTATAACCCTCATTGTGTATTATTGTGTATTGGACAAAACAAACAAATAAAATAAACAAATAAATAAACAATGAACACCTTAGAAAAAAGCCTCGCTTAGGTAAGATGTCAAGTCTACAGCAGGAGTAAAATATAATATAACACTGTAATTTTCTGTAGCATGTAATATAAAAAGTGGGGGGTGGATCTACTGTTGGCTTATTTTTGAGAAGCTTCAGGCTACATGTAGCACAGAGAGATGAACCAATAAAATGTTATCAGGAAAGGAGTTTGACTTCTGCACAGTTAAGCAAGTGCTTGGCCACTTCCATATCTCCATCCCCTCAGGTCAGTGGAGTGTTTACACAGTTCACACTAGAGAAATAATTCTGGCGAATGTTAGCGGATACTCTCGAGTGTTTATTTCTGCATGGGAGGCACAAGGACACTATCATCTGTAGAAGTTCATTCTAAAGTTTCACTGACTTCAAGAGGTGAAAGCAGATAACCAGAAAAACATTAGAGGACCTTGAAGTTTGTGCATACAAAATTGGGTTTTATGTGGAAAGAATTGTGAGGCATAAGGACATTTTGAATGATAAAGGAGAACAAGAGTTGATTAATCAAGGGATCGATCTAGCATGGTGGCTATATGTGCAAATACAATCAAGATATGAGAAAGATACAAGGAGTATGGTTTGTATAAAAGAACGCACAGAACTAGACCAGGTATTACTACTGGGACAGATGAAATTTTAATTTTAAAAATTTATAGCTACCTTTATTATTATTATTATTATTATTATTATTATTATTATTATTATTATTATTAAAAAACATTATTTAAACCCCATTATTAAACCAGACATACACACAGACATACCATACATAAATTGTATAGGCTCGGGGGTGGGGGGGGATGTCTCAGTTCCCCCATACCTGACGGCAGAGATGAGTTTTAAGGAGTTTACGGAAGGCAAGGAGGGTGCAGGCAGTTCTAATCTCTGGGGGGAGCTGGTTCCAGAGAGTTGGGGCAGCCACAGAGAAGGCTCTTCCCCTGGGACCCACCAGACAACATTGTTTAGTCGACGGGACCTGGAGAAGGCCAACTCTGTGGGACCTAATCGGTCGCTGGGATTCATGCGGCAGAAGGCGGTCCCAGAGATATTCTGGTCCGATGCCTTGAAGGGCTTTATAGGTCATAAACAACACTTTGAATTGTGACCGGAAATTGATCAGCAACCAATGCAGACTGTGGAGTGTTGGTGTAACACTAATTGAGTGTGGAAGAAGAAAATTGAAAAATGGAAGAAGAGCAAGTGAAAGAAACAATGATAAAATGGTCTACAAACTTTGCTTACTCAATAGAATTAGACAAATGGCAGAAATTGTGGAACAGAAACTGTAAATTAACACAGTCAGCAGCATATAAGGAAAATCCATACAAAATGTTTTATAGGTGTCATTTACCACCAGCGAGGCTAGCAAAGATGCTTGAAAACCTGTCAACTAAAAGACACCAGGTTCATATTAGCATATATTGTGGGCATGCCTGCAAGTTGGGAAGATTGGTAACGTCTCTTTAGGGTTGAAAAAAATTTCCACCAAAAAAGAGCTACATTCAGAATATAAGACGCACCCAAATTTTCAGCCTCTTTCGGAGGGGACTTCCCTCTTATACTCTGGAAAATATGGTACTATATTTTTGTTTCTGACTGTTACCACGACTGCCGCTCTTCCTCCTATTTCCCAAGATTATTCTCACAGTCCATTACAGATTATATTTTTTGGGGGGGGGGACCACAACTTAAACTATTATGATTTTTATGGTTATTTAAACATCCTTATTGTTCATGATCTTGTCTTAATTTGCCACTGCTCTCCTCCCTATAATTAATCTCTTTCCTGTTGAGCAGGCTGTTACTTTCTGTATTCTCAAATCCAAGAAAGTTACCTACTACAGTAGTACCTCTAGATACGAGCTGCTCCACATGCGAGTATTCCAAGTTACGAGCCGCAACGCGAGCAAAATTTCTGTTCGACACCCGAGCTCAAATTCGGGATACGAGCCGAGCTTCCGCTAGGTGGCGCAAGAATCTCCTTGCTTCTGGTTATCTCGGTGCGAAAAACAAAGTCTAAAGACATTCGTTCGAGATGCGAGTTGATCGACTTATGAGCTCGGGTCTGGAACGAATTAAACTCGTATGTCGAGGTACCACTGTTCTTTATTCTTTACCATCCAGCATGTACGCCAAGCCTTTTGGTCCATATTGAATTTGATCACGGTGCAGCTACAGCTCTGCCCTCACCAACCCTTTCTCATTCTTTCTAAGGTTATTTAATTTTTCTTCCTTCAAAGCGGGGGACATTTGTAAAAATAAAGCATAATTTTTAAAAAGAGCACAATTCTTCCTTGCATTCACAAGGAATTCAAAGGTAAATAAAGGTATACTATCCTGACTATTCTCTTTTTTTCTCTCTCTCTTTCTCCACCTGCATTCATTTAGCTTACTCTCATTTAAAAGATGTAATTGCTATTTTGTCTACTGAATCTTAATTGCTAGATTCAGGTTGCACTCAAGTGTAATTAAACTGTTTGTTTAGAAGCGCACACAATTCTCTGGCAGGCCTCCTAATCCAAACCACAATTTCTCTTAGGTCAACAAGAACAACAACCAAAAAAAAAAGTGGGGGAGGGTCTTTAGAGGCTGGCCCAAATCCAACAGGCACTTATCTAAAAAAAGGCAGGCATAATGAATTAGGAGTCTACCTGTGAATTAATATATCTTCTTGTCCATGTTTAACACACATGGCCTCGGATTGCATTGATAGCCAAACTGTCCAGAGGAATTGTTTGTGATACTTTGGTCCGAGGGCAGCTTCTTCCAATTGCTGCTACTGGTGTGCTGCGCGCACAGCTTTGGGTGTCTTCAATGCGCGTGTGTGCCTCCCAGTAATATTTTGCTTCTGTGCATGTGCAGGACGCAAAATCTTGCAAGGGGACACGCAAGAGAGATTTTGGTGATTTTTTTGCTTCCTCGTATATGCAGAAGCAAAAATTGCTGAAATCTCTCTCTCATGTGTGTCTCACTGGGACGCATGTGCACACATGGAAGACACAAGGGATGGGCAGCAGGCAGGTCGGGGTGGAACACAGTTCCACTGGTGGAAATGAAGATGCTTGCGCAGTTCCAGCTGATTGGCTGCTGTCACTTCCTGGATTACTGGTCTCAGCTCGGCTCTCCTTTTTTTCCCTGCTGCTGCTGCTGCATCTGCGCTCATTGCTTTTTTCCTCTTTCCTCCTTCCTGGCATCGGACGAGCTTCCCACTCTCCTGCCCAGCTCCCCTCCGGCCTCACACAACCACCTCCCACCTTAGGTGCAAGCAGAAGGTGTGGGTGGAATTGGCGCTGACAGCATTTATGCTTCTGGCAGAACCCGTTCTCCTAGCTTCCCAGCCTGAGGTGGGGGGTGGGCACCCAGGAAGGAGAGCGCAGGAAACGTGAAGCAAATTGTCACCCCAGCGAGCGACACTGATAAATACTTAACAGTTCACTTGGACAATGATGATCATTCAAGCCACTCACACCTGGTTACATGGCCGGAAAGCCACTCCTACCCAGTCACATGACCAGAAACCATGTCCACAAAATAAGCCACACCCACAGTGTGGCAGTAAAAATTTAGGCTGCCCATTACTAGAAGACACCTCAAACTGTGTGTGCAGCTCAATTTTTGCTAAATCACTGCACCAGAGACTGCTTCAGTATTAACAAGTTTATTTAACAGTTCTCTCTAACAATCAACTCCTAACAAGGGCAACGGCTAATCCGCTGTCCTATTTATACCTTCTCTTAATGCGGGAACTTTTTCTGACAACCGTTTATTTTTGGCGGCAATCTAAACCCAGCCGCGTCTTAACCAATCAGTGATTTTCCCATTATTTCCTTTTAAACGAACATAACAACTGGTATGGCGTCTTTTATTGTCCCAGTAACAACCCACTACTGTTTTGGTCCCTCTTAAGCAGGGGGGACAAACTCTATTCCATGGAGGGCTGCATCAGGGTTGTGTTTATCCTCGGGGGAGCAGAGGTGGTGGCCAGAGGGACTTAGCCAACTTGACATCACTTGTGTCGATAGCGCTCTACCAGCAAAAATGTGCTCCCAAGCTCCCAACTGGCAGAGGGTTGGAGGTTGTGACAGCTGAAAACCGAGCCTGGGAACCCATTTTTGCTAGCAGAAGTACTGCAGACTGGTTGTTTGCTAGTTCCAAGGTGGCTCTGCAGGACAGATCTAAGTACCATGCAGGCTGGATCGGGCTCCTGGGCCTTGAGTTTGACACCCTTGCTCTTAAATCTTCATTATTCTCAGCTAGGTTTTTCAGGAAATTTGCATGCTTACTGCCTACCTGATGTTTTGAGCGACCAGTTTGTTCATTCGTTCATTCATTCATTCATTCATTCATTCATTCATTCATTCATTCATTCATTGGATTTGTATGCCACCCCTCTCCGCAGACTCAGGGTGGCTAACAACAGTGATAAAAAACAGCATGTAACAATCCAATACTAAACAAATAAAAAAAACCTTATTATAAAACCAAACATACATACAAACATACCAGGCGTAAATTGTAAAGGTCTAGGGGGAAAGAATATCTCAGTTCCCCCACGCCTGATGGCAGAGGTGGGTTTTAAGAAGCTTACGAAAGGCAAGGAGGGTGGGGGCAATTCTGATCTCTGGGGGGAGTTGGTTCCAAAGGGCCGGGGCCGCCACAGAGAAGGCTCTTCCCCTGGGTCCCGCCAAACTACATTGTTTAGTTGACGGGACCTGGAGAAGGCCCACTCTGTGGGACCTAACTGGTCGCTGGGATTCGTGCGGCAGAAGGTGGTCCCTGAGATAATCTGGTCCAGTGCCATGAAGGGCTATATAGATCATAAACAACACTTTGAATTGTGACCGGAAACTGATCGGCAACCAATGCAGACTGCGGAGTGTTGGTGTAACATGGGCATATTTGGGAAAGCCCATGACTGCTCTCGCAGCTGCATTCTGCACGATCTGAAGCTTCCGAACACTTTTCAAAGGTAGCCCCATGTAAAGAGCATTACAGTTAAACTTCTAGGCACAGAGTCACTTCTCTTTCTGCAAGTAACTCATGTTTGCCATACCAATATTTTTTCCTATGCCATGCTATTTAATCATATGTCACATCTAGCGGCTGCTTTACTTTCTGTTGGCTCCTTTCATCATTCTACTAATAACTTTCAAGTTCTTTTAGAGAGTTTACATTTCCATTATAATGCAACTTAGCTTTTTAAAATTATCATTCAGCTTCAGGTCTGCCTCTTCTCGTGATCAGTATAAATGTCTCTTTCCCTAATGCAACAGATTTAAGCCTTTTTCTTTATGAAAGTTTGGTGAGATGTTCTTTCTCCCAATAAGAGGATCGAAATGTAAAACCACCACAAGAGTCAGTTACATTTCACCTTGGTTTTCTTTGTTAAATACCAGATCACAGCACTGTATATATAGATCCAATCTTAACCACCAATACTCATTGTCTAGGACTACAAAGCAATGAATATCATGCCCAAAACACATTACCTTGCTATACTGGAAATACAAATCTGTTTTACCCTGGTCATCACAAACTCATCTTTTTAGTATATTTAATTAATTACACTTTCCAATATGAGCAAAATTCTGATCAAACTACCAAGCAGGCTTGATTTTTATAGGCTAATTATATTTCTCCGTATCAAATTAGATTTCAAATTATTAAAACGCACCATTAGCTAAGAAGCTATGAAGTCTCATTCCAAATTACTTTCCAAGAGTTGTTCTGGATTTCTGGATATAAAATCACAATCCATGTTTCTCTAAACAACATGAGTTTCTACATGATTTTCTAGGAACTGGTCATCTCTACCTTTTTCTGAATGTAGCATCTGGAATTATTTTTCTCAGGTTTATTATCATTATCCCTTTCCCTTATGTACCTACTATCTGATTATGAAAATAAGTAATTATTGGAATTCCTTGCCTTTTCTGGTTTGGCATCTTCTTCTGAGAAATTGAGACAATCTCGGTCTATTTAGGGTAATTCTCTTGCATTGGTGCAGGACAGGTTCATGAATGTAAGTGAAGCTATATATTTAAGAATGCTACCGGTATAACACACCGGTAGCATTTGGGATCTTTGGTGCTCTCTAAGCTTGAGCCGCTCCGAGTCCTCGGAGAGAAGCGGCATACAAATCTTTTTATTATTATTATTTTTATTTTTATTATTATTATTATTATTATTATTATTATTATTATTATTATTATTATTATTATTATTATTTTTATTTTCTTTCTGTGCCAGCTCAGGAAGCTCAAACTGCCCAAGGAGCTGCTGATACAGTTCTGCAGAGGAATCATTGAGTCTGTCATCTGCACCTCTATAACTGTCTGGTTTGGTGCTGCAACCTAACAGGACCAACATAGACTTCAGAGGACAATCAGAACTGCAGAAAAAGCAATTGCTGCCAACCTGCCTTCCATTGAGGACCTGTATACTGCACGAGTCAAAAAAGAGGGCGTGGAAAATATTTACTGACCCCTCACATCCTGGACACAAACTGTTTCAACTCCTACCATCAAAACGTCGCTACAGAGCACTGCACACCAAGACAACTAGACACAAGAACAGTTTTTTTCCGAACGCCATCACTCTGCTAAACAAATAATTCCCTCAACACTGTCAGACTTTCTACTAAATCTGCACTTCTATTCTTTAAGTGTCGTACCACATGATTCTTGACAAATGTATATTTTATTTTATGTACGCTGAGAGCATATGCACCAAGACAAATTCCTTGTGTGTCCAATCACACTTGGCCAATAAAATTCTATTCTATTATTATTATTATTATTATTATTATTATTATTATTATTATTATTATATTGTGTTTTTTGTTGTTGTTATTATTATTGTTGTTGTTGTTGTTGTTGTTGTTGTTTTCTTGCAGACTTTTCAGTACCAAAACTAGGAACATCATCAGAGCTAGTGACATGTCAACCTTGAGCTACAAATATTCTCCTTTATTAGTAACACATAGAATTTTCCTGTAGAATTTAACACTAACAGCCTATCACAGTTGCAATCCTTTACATTGCTAGTTTGAATCCATATTTTAAAGGACATGTCCCAATATTTGTGCTTTTCCTACCATTGTTTGGAAAGCTTCTGCCCACCATGCTTATCTCTTAAGTTTATTTTCCAGACTATGTTTTGACAGCCCAGCCTATCTCAGTGTCAATCTATCCTCCTCTCTTTTAAAGTACTGTCATGCCTGTTGACCTAAATATAAAGCCAAAGGAAAGCTTCCAACTCCTTCTCAAAGATATGTTTTTTTGTTCCTAATGTATATTAAATTGATAATATATAAAATCTTCTCATTATATAGTTAGAATGCCTTAGAATGCCTCTACATTGCTTTCCCCCCCTCTTCTTGTTGTTGATATTCTACAAGACCTTGGTGTTTCTGACAAGCTACTCTCTTGGAGCTTCTAACTCCTGTAGTTTCAACACAACGTGACACTTTCCAAACCTTGTAAAATGTCACCATTCCTTTATTTGGACAATCTCCTGCGAAGACAAGATGCCAAAAGGCAATCTTCTGCGTTATGTATTAGACAAGTGTTCCAATACTGCTCTTCTCTTACAGTTTGATCTGCCAACATCACAACAGGGCATCCAATACACTTGAAAGGGTTGTGGCTGCCAATTTTTAAATGATGCTGCTGAGATAGAATAGATGAATGTTCCATATCATTATGTCTCAGCTTCGTTCTTATCCATGCCACCAGGGTTGGGTTCCTCCCAGTTTGGACCAGATTGACCAAACTGTTAGCAACCTGTTGGTGACACAATTTTGGTGTCACAGATCCGTTGCTGTCTGTGCTGCTCCATGCTTGTTTCCATATTTTTTTCTGAATTTTTGGCTAATTTTCTTGTGTTTTGATGGCTTCTCCTCATTCTGTGTTTTGAAAAAAGCCGCCCCGCCACCCTGACTCCCCCCCGAGACAATAATGACCTTTATTTCTTCACCTGAAGCACAGCTGATCAACTCCTCAGCTGTGTTTCATGTTGAACCCATTTTATGAACATGCGCGGAAGTGAAATTGCACAAGGGGATGCGCAAAATATGGCAATGTGAACCAGTGGCGAAGATTCCTTCTGCCACATGAATCCCAGTGACCAGTTAGGTCCCACAGAGTTGGCCTTTTCCGGGTCCCGTCGGCCAGGCAATGTTGTCTGGTGGGGTCCAGAGGAAGAGCCTACTTTGTGGTGGCCCCAGCCCTCTGGAATCAGCTCCCTCCAGAGATTCACACTGCCCCCACCCTCCTCGCCTTCCACAAGAGTCTCAAGACTCATTTATGTTACCAGGCATGGGGCAATTAGATCAAGCCCCCTTCCCCTGCTTACGAGATGTAATGTGTGGTTGTGAATGAATTGGCTGACTGATTTTAATATTTGGCATTTTAGTAGTAATTTTTAATTAATTAGATTTGTTGTTGTGTTGTTTTTGTATTCTGTGAGCCGCCCCGAGTCTTCGGAGAAGGGCAGCATGCAAATCTAATAAATAATAAGTGAAATCCATCCCTGTATGCCACTACTAAGTTAGTAGATTTCTTTTCTGTTCCTACCATTTAAATTACACATTCTGAGTATTTTACAACCTTTTCAGTTATGCACAACTATTTTGTGTATTGGACAGCAGCTTTTTTCCCCCCAGTTTCTTTCTTTCTTTTTTGCCATAGCAATTGCATCAGCTAATTTGATCGCGTACCATACTGGCATCCAAACTCAAATCAAAATGAGAAATTTGCTCTGAATGGTGTGTTTGACCATGAATCAAACAATTCTGTTATTCAAATAAAAGAAAAAAAATGAGACTCTTGATTTATTTGTAAGATTTATATACAGCCTTCGGCCTAAATGTCTCCCAGCAGTGTTCATTATAGCAAAGGTAACACTTTACCAATGCCCAATCAATAAAACAGTGCATGAAATATAGATCTGTTTGGATAAAAATAAGCAATACTCAGCATCAATATCAATCAATCTCCAAAGGTCTTCCAAATAGGTCTTTACAAGCCTACAAAAGATCATAAGGACTAGATAGCAAAGAATATTGTGCCCAGAAAACTATTATCATCACCACCAATAATAATCATCATCATTTAACAACCCCATTGTCCTTTACACGGTGGAGTCAGGGCAACTGAGTGGAACTAGCAGAGTGTTTTAATGTCCGGATGCCCTTCCTATCACCAATGTGGAGCTTTGTTCAGCAGATATATTCTCATTGTGCCCACTTCTGATTGTGAAGTGAGAGCTCCACCTCTAGCCTACTGCACTACTCCCAGAAAAATATCACCATGCTGTACTCGGAATGCAAATCTGCTTTAAACTGGTCTGTCAAGATCAGCACTGTCCTGGGTTAATATTCCATTTATGGTAAAAAAGATTGTGAATATTCATTCACTCACTCACTCACTCACTCACTCACTCACTCATTCATTCATTCATTCATTCATTCATTCATTCAATTTTTATGCTGCCCTTCTCCTTAGACTCAGGGCGGCTTACAACATGTTAGCTATAGCACTTTTTAACAGACCCAGCATATTGCCCCCACTATCCGGGTCCTCATTTCACCCACCTCGTAAGGATGGAAGGCTGAGTCAACCTTGAGCCGGTGATGAGATTTGAACTGCTGACCTACAGATCTACAGTCAGTGGCCTGCAGTACAGCACTCTACCTGCTGCGCCACCTCAGCTCAGTGTATGCAAAGCAGTCATACTGCTGAATCACAATGATTAAACTGCAAACTGATTGGGCTAGAACAGTATAAGTAGCAATGCACCTTTGCAGTGAGTGTGGTTGCTGTGGTTGTAGTGGTTCGTTGTGGTTGGTTTGGCTGTTTGGTTGGGAAGTTTGTAGTGATTAATAATCTGCAGTTTATTTATTTATTCGATTTCTATACCGCCCAATCCCGAAGGACTCAGAGCAGTATAAGTACCGTAATAAGTGAAAGTAATAAGCGAAGTCGAATATGATATCTAAAACTAACTCCATAAAATATCCAGGCCTATAATAAAAAGACATAATCACATACATACACACCATTCATACCGTTTGACGATGAAAGATGTACTATTCATGCCCCCAGGCCTGACGGCAGAGCTAGGTCTTCCTGCCTTATGGAAGGCCAGTAGGGTGGGAGCAGTACAGACATCAGGGAGTAGTTGGTTCCATAGAGCTGGAGCAGCCACAGAGAAGGCCCTCCCCCACGGTCCCGTCAACCTGCATTGCTTAGTTGACGGGACCTGGAGGAGGTCAACTCTCTGTGCTCTTATTGATCTCTGGGAGGTGTGTGGCAAGAGGCGGTCCCATAGATTAGATTAGATTAGATTAGATTTATTGGATTTATATGCCACCCCTCTCCGCAAACTCGTTAATGGTGGTGTTGTACATAGAAAAAAGAGGTATCTATTTATGATATACTACAGAGTAAAAGTTCTTCAAACAGTTCCTGCTGCATTGTCTTCATTCATCCAAGGCTTTTTTTAAATTAATTTTTTATTAGTTTTGATTATAATATAAGACTCACACAACATAAAACAAGTGTTTGTGTGAATTGTGCCCATCACCAGACAAACATTCATACCCCACCACCAATGTTTCTTGTATAAAACATTTTAACCCAAGAGCAAAATATCTATTTACATATTATAAAGTGATTCCAATTTGTTTCTTGTAGCTTGGTCTCGGATTCTACTCGCCATATATCGACTTACCTTGTCCCATCGTCCCATCAGTTGTCGCAAGTCAGTTTCATGAACCAAATTCATCCTTTTATCCATAATCTCAAATTGAATGTGGTCCACCATGTACCGGTACCAATTTTGCATTGTCCATTTTGTCACATCCTTCCAACCCAAGACTATTAACGCCTGAACGCTTTCTATCGCTGCTTGTTTTATTTCTCTAAATTCTCCCATCTCATTACTTTTGACTAATACTGCCATTTCCTTAGTAATTATCCATCTTATATTTAACATCCTATTAATATCCTCTTGCACTTTTTGCCAAAAATTCTGCACTACCGGCAGTGTTCTCTCTAAATTTTTTTGGGGCTGGGCGGAAAAGTATAGTGTCTGAGCGACAGTCCCTTCGGGACTGGGCGACACAGAAATAATAATAAAATTTCCCTCTCGGCTTCTGGGCAGGTTTGGAAAACTCTGAGTTGATGATGATTTTTAAGTGAGCGATTGCTCACTGCTCAGCTTAGAGGGAACTATGACTACCGGGCATTCAATCTGAGTATTGTATTGGCAGTTCTGTGTTAGCAAAAACTTTAGAAGAAAAGGATTTAGGGGTAGTGATTTCTCAAAATGGGTGAACAGTGCAGTCAGGCAGTAGGGAAAGCAAGTAGGATGCTTGGCTGTATAGCTAGAGGTATAACAAGCAGGAAGAGGGAGATTATGATCCCGCTATATAGAGTGCTGGTGAGACCAAATTTGGAATACTGTGTTCAGTTCTGGAGACCTCACCTACAAAAAAATATTGACAAAATTGAACGGGTCCAAAGATGGGCTATAAGAATGGTGGAAGGTCTTAAGCATAAAACGTATCAGGAAAGACTTAATGAACTCAATCTGTATAGTCTGGAGGACAGGAAGGAAAAGGGGGGACATGATCGAAACATTTAAATATGTTAAAGAGTTAAATAAGGTCCAGGAGGGAAGTGTTTTTAATAGGAAAGTGAACACAAGAACAAGGGGACACAATCTGAAGTTAGTTGGGGGAAAGATCAAAAGCAACATGAGAAAATATTATTTTACTGAAAGAGTAGTACATCCTTGGAACAAACTTCCAGCAGACGTGGTTGATAAATCCACATTTATCATGCCTGGGATAAACATATATCCATCCTAAGATAAAATACAGAAAATAGTATAAGGGCAGACTAGATGGACCATGAGGTCTTTTTCTGCCACCAGTCTTCTATGTTTCTATGTTTCCCAAAACATATGCATAAACACGCCTTTATCTTGGCACCCATCCCAACAAACATCCAAGGCTTCAGATCCTGAGTCTCTAGTCATGTATCTCTGTGCCTAGCCAGTAGCTTTTGAATGCAACTCAGACATGGTCATCTCAAACTCCCCTTTTTTTAGTATATTTCATTAATGAAATAATGAGGTTTCCCATATGAGCAAAATTGTGATCAACCTACCACGTACTCCTTCAGGGGCTAGATTGTCATAGATTAATTATACTTCTCCCAATCATACCACATCTACAATATGGGTTTCAAATCTTTGCTTGAGGAAGCAACATCTGTTGATTTTATATCACGGTCTCCTGAACTAGTTTATGAAGCCTGTAAAAGCGGATTCTTCAATCAAACTTGGCGATGGGTGAGGCGGCTTGTAACTGTTGCTTGTAACATTTGATAGGTTGGGGAGTATAGTTTAGGATGCCAAAATCTATCTTCTTGAATGTTGGTTTTACTTTTTCAGTTTTTATATTGCTTTGCAAAGCCACCCAGAGTTGTGGCACTTAAGATGGGCAGCCATGCAAGTCATGTCAATAAATAACTTTCTACTCCTTGTAGACTTTTCGTGCTTGTGGGAAGATGCCATGTTCTTCCTTGCAGCTTTGCTGAAGACCCAATTTATATACAAAGCCTTAAAAAAAATCTGATTTTGCAGTGCTGATTGAAAATAAAGAATAATTATTGCATGGCTCAATCCACACCCAGGGCTCTGTTGAATATTTTCTTCACCTGATGCATCTCGAATTTAATTTTTTAAAATTCGTATATTTCTGCAGTATCACAATTTCCAACATCTCCATTTTGTCAGGTTTCATTTTCCCCACCCCTGGGTTATTTATAAACTGCCTTCAAATTAGATTCAAGAAAAAATTCTTGAAAAGTATATTTCTTCTTTGTAAAGGTCCATCTTGTAATCAACATTTGAGTTATCTACTTTTTAAACCTGGGAGTTGGTATCTCACAAAAGAAGCTCTCTTCATATGAAATTATTTTGTCTTGTTTGATGTCTACTGCAGTCTGGTTTAAAATGTCTGCTTGAATATTGCTCACAGAATGTTTGCAGTTCTTTCTACTGAAAACTTTTGAGTTAATATATATTAAAAATAAAGATTACTAGAGAAGATGGGTGGCATACAAATCAGTGTTGGTTATGACCTATAAAGCCCTTCATGGCACCGGACCAGAATATCTCCGGGACTGCCTTCTGCCATACGAATCCCAACGACCGGTTAGGTCCCACAGAGTTGGCCTTCTCCGGGTCCTGTCGACTAAACAATGTCGTTTGGCGGGACCCAAGAGAAGAGCCTTCTCTGTGGCAGCCCCGACCCTCTGGAACCAGCTACCCCCAGATATCAGAGTTGCCCCCACCCTCCTTTCCTTTCACAAGCTCCTTAAAACCCACCTCTGTCATCAGGCATGGGGGAATTGAAATTTTCCCTTCCCCCTAGGCTTATAGAATTTATACATGGTATGCTTGTATGTATGATTGGTTCTTTAAATTGGGGTTTTTTAGATTACTTTTAATATTAGATTTGTTCACATTGTCTTTTTTATTGTTGTTAGCCGCCCCGAGTCTTCGGAGAGGGGCGGCATACAAATCTAATAAATACGAACACAAATACAAATAAATAGATAGGAGAGAGAGGGAGAGAGAGGGGGGAGGTAGATAGACGATAGACGATAGACGATAGATGATAGATGACAGACAGACAGACAGACAGACAGACAGACAGACAGACATATACTGGTAGGATGATAGAGATAGATGGATGGGTGGGTGGGTGGGTGGGTAGGTAGGTAGGTAGGTAGGTAGGTAGGTAGGTAGGTAGGTAGATAGATAGATAGATAGATAGATAGATAGATAGATAGATAGATAGATAGATAGATAGATAGATAGATAGATAGATATGATGGGAGGGAAGGAAGGAGGGAGGAAAGAGGGGAAGGAAGGAAAGAAAGAAGGATTTTTTAGGATCCACCCATTTTTGGAGATTTTAAAAAATGTACATGCAATCAGTTTCTTCCACCAAATTTAATTCCCTGCAATAGTCCATGTTTCAAAATCTATTAGAAGGCTCATTTCTTCCACACATCCATGTGGAAGTAATCCTGATTTGTCACCATGTTTTATCTGATCAATGTTAACTGATGGTTCAGCTTAGCAAATATTCTGGCTCCTCAGTTTAATTACTGAAATTGTGCCCAGCTTTCTGAAGACTTCTTAGACCCCTACCGAAAGATTTCAATACAATTTCTTATGACTTTGACAAATGCTGTTCCTTTATGTGTATAAAAACACATAAACCACATTTGTAAGTTTTCAGTGCCTTTCACTACACAATTGTTGTTGCTGCTTTTAGTGGGGGAGGGGGGTGATTCTTATAGGAAATATATCTACAAGATTTTATTTATTTATTGATTGATTTTGTCCAATACACAATGAGGGTTTTAGTTTGTATACACATAGTAAAATACATGATGAAGATTATAGAGGAGATACTCATAGTAAAATATATCTAAGAAAGAAGAGAAGAGAAGATATAGGAATAAAACATATCAATGAAAGAATAGAAGAAGAGATATGGGAATAAAAGAAAGGTATAGGAGATATAGGAGAGCAATAGGACAGGGGACGGAAGACACTCTAGTACACTTGTACTTGCTCCTTACTGACCTCTTAGGAATCTGGATAGGTCAACCGTGGAGAATCTAAGGGTAAAGTGTTGGGGGTTTGGGGATGACACTATGGAGTCCGGTAATGAGTTCCACGCTTCGACAACTCATTTACTGAAGTCATATTTTTTACAGTCAAGTTTGGAGTGGTTAATATTAAGTTTAAATCTGTTGTGTGCTCTTGTGTTGTTGTGGTTGAAGCTGAAGTAGTTGGTGACAGGCAGGACGTTGCAACATATGATCTTGTGGGCAATACTTAGATCATGTTAGGCATCTTAGTTCTAAGCTTTCTAGGCCCAGGATTGAAAGTCTAGTCTTGTAGGGTTAAGATAGATGGGGTTCTGGGTATATTGTTCCTATCACAGTAAATGAGGTTGAATGTGTAGAATTTTAGAAGAGCTGTGTGTGTGTGTGTGTGTGTGTGTGTGTGCACATACACTTTATATAGTAGATAATCAGAGGTGGGCTATTGCCTGGATAGGTGGGGACATAGTGGGGTAGCGAAAATGCAGCTCCCCCCTTCAGAGCACCCAATTTTGCACTGAAAGATGTTGAAACAAAATGCATAAGCACAGTGTGCTGGTAACAATTTTGGTAGACCATCACTGCTGATATCTAATCTAAATTTACTCCCTTGCAGTTTCATTCCATTGTTTCTAGTCCCTCCATGTGCTAATGAGAACAATCCCTCTGTGACAGCCCTTCAGATATTTGTAGACAGCTCTCAAGTCTCCTCTCAGTCTTCTCCTTTGCAGACTAAACATCCCGACTAAACAACATATCATGTTGCTCATGTCCTCCGTTAAACCTTTTTTCCCAAGCAATTTCCATGAATCCGGTGTCTTTTTCCCCACTTAGAACTGAACCCAGAAGAATACTCCTTACAACAAAGGGCTCAATCTTATGGGCAACATAAAACAATGGTTCTTTCTGATATAAAATGGCCATGCTTTCAGACAAACAATCTGAAATCTCAGGCAGATGTATGTTCTCCAGCAGAAAATGCATACAAGCAAGGGATTCATGTGAGGGTTTTTTTTGGCTAAGCTTATTCCTCCTAGGAGACCCCCAGAAGAGCTCTGGATTTTAATAAGAGGGTTATTTACAAAATAAATAAAAATGCAAAACGCTACGCATTCATAGCCCATAAAGCCAAAGGTTGTAACACTTGTTTTATTGATAAACAGCCACTTTTATTAAGAGGGAGGGGGGGGAGGACAAGTCAGATCTGGAACAGGAAGGGGCAAGGAGTAACAGAAAGTAATCAAGCAGAGGTAGTTTCTTTTTCTTTTTTTACTACAGTAAATAAAACTTGTTTTTATAGCCAGTCGAAATTACCTTCCCATGGAGTTGAGAAAGTAATTCAGCTGGAATCACTTCCTCATAAAGGCTGTAGGTTTTGAGGACCACAAATGCTTTACCTTCTTCTCTTTTTTTTTAATTTGGCAGAAAACGAGAAATAAACCAAATTTAACAACATGACATGCAGCAAGCACAGAGTTTCCTTTGCACAACATACATCCAATAAAATCAAGGGAAGAGTCACAAACTGCCACACTGCAAACACAATGTTTTTTCTTTTATGACTGTGATCAGATTTTTACTTTATTTTATTTATTTGTTTGTTTGTTTATTTATTTATTTATTTATTTTGTCCAATACACAATACATATAGAAGAGAATAGACATGTAGTAATATATATATAAAGAAAATATATAAAAATAGAGGAGAAGATATATGAAGATATATTTGTTTGGTCAAGTACATAATGCAGGGATGTGAAGAAATAATCATATTAATATACATGAATAAAAGAGTAGAAGAACATTAGAAATAGTAATACAGTGAACCCTCGAGTTTCGCGTGTTCAAGTATCGCGAAAGGGCTATTTCGCGAGTTTTCAACCAGGAAGTAAACTCCACCATCTGCGCATGCGTGCCCTTCCACGCATGCATAGATGGTGGAGTTTCCCCGCCGGGCAGAGGCTTCCCTGGGTCTTCCCCCTCTTGCCCCCGTAAGACCCCAGCGGCGGCGCGAGCAACGGCGTGGGCGGGTGGGCGGCACGCGCTTGGGGACATCCCAGCTCCGCTCCCCAGCTGGGGAAAGCGCGCGCGTTTGGGGACTCCCTAGATCCGCTCCCCAGCTGGGGAGCGGATCTAGGGAGTCCCCAAACGCGCGCGCTTTCCCCAGCAACGCACGCGCTTTCCCCAGCAACGCGCGCGCTTTCCCCAGCAACGCGCGCGCGGTGGGGACTCCCTAGATCCGCTCCCCAGCTGGGGAGCGGATCTAGGGAGTCCCCAAACGCGCGCGCTTTCCCCAGCAACGCACGCGCTTTCCCCAGCAACGCGCGCGCGGTGGGGACTCCCTAGATCCGCTCCCCAGCTGGGGAGCGGATCTAGGGAGTCCCCACCGCGCGCGCGTTGCTGGGGAAAGCACGCGCGTTGCTGGGGAAAGCGCGCGCGTTTGGGGACTCCCTAGATCCGCTCCCCAGCTGGGGAGAGGATCTAGGGAGTCCCCAAACGCGCGCGCACCCCAGGCGCGAGCAACGGGGTGGGCGGGCGAAGGGCGGGCGGCAGTGGAAGCAAAAACACCATCTGCGCACGCGCAGATGGTGTTTTTACTTCCGCACCGCTACTTCGCTAAAAATCGATCATCGTGTGGGGTCCTGGAACGGAACCCTCGCGATGATCGAGGGTTCACTGTATTCATATACAGTGTTCCCTCAATTTTCGCGGGGGATGCGTTCCGAGACCACCCGCGAAAGTCGAATTTCCGCGAAGTAGAGATGCGGAAGTAAATACACCATTTTTGGCTATGGACAATATCACAAGCCTTCCCTTAACACTTTAAACCCCTAAATTACCATTTATACTTCTATGCCACCCAGTCCCGAAGGGACTGCCACTCAGATACTATACTTTTCCGCCCACACCGGAAAAAAAATAGAGGGAACATTGCTACAGAGTCTGGTAGTGAGTTCCAAGCATCAATCACTCGATTGCTAAAGTCATACTTCTTGCCATCTAGTTTGGAGTGGGTTACATTGAGTTTGAATCTCTTGTGAGCTCGTGTGTTGTTGAGGTTGAAGGTGAAGTAGTTGCTTGACCGGAAGGACGTTGTAGCATATAATTTTATGGGCTATGCTTAAGTCATGTTTGAGGGGATGAAGTTCTAAGCTTTCAAGACCCAGGATTGTGAGTCTAGTGTTGTAGGGTATTCTGTTGTGAGTGGAGAAGTAGAGGGCTCTTCTGGTAAAATATCTTTGGACATTTTCTAGGGTGTTTATGTCCAAGATGCGATGAGGGTTCCAGACTGAAGAGCTGTATTCCAGAATAGGTCTGGCGAACGTTTTGTAAGCTCTGGTTAGTAGTGTGAGGATGCCGGAGCAGAAGCTATGTAGAATTACGTAGAAGCTACGTAATTGTTTAGAATTTCTTCTCTCTTAAGAAATTTCACAAACATTTGGTGTCCCTCACTAGGTTATTCAATGCTTGTCAGGATTTAAATAGACAGGCACCTGTGAACTGTCATAACACATCCCAGACTTAACATTTGTCAACAAGAAAGACAAAGTCAACCAGGTGATTTTGGGCCAGTTACTCTCTATGAAGAAGAGAATGCAAATATTTTGAAAACATTAGCAAGAAAATGGCAAGGAGTCACCAGGCAGTCAAAAGCTAACTTGAAAGCACATGCATGTACATCAACATGTGCGTGCATGCTCACATGTGCACACACGCTTGAGCACAAAGAGAGTCTACAAATTGTGAGGATAGAAAGGCACAAAGGTTTTGCTCAGACAAAAGCCCTAAAGAAAATGCTGAGGCTCCATTAATCCATGCAAGAAAAATGGCTAAGGCTTTTCTGTGATATTATTTTAAATATTATGTGCTATTATATAAAGACATGGCCAGGCATTCAAAACCTTCTATTCATTCAGTTCTTGAATAACTCATTGAACAAATTATTGAAAAGAGAGCCAACCTAGAATTAAGAAGAAATTTTCCTAACAGTGAGAATAATTGATTAGTGAGACAGATTGCCTCCAGAAATTGTAGGTGCTTCTTCACTGGAGATATTTAAGAAGAGATTGGACCCGGGTGAAACTCAGCAGCTTCTGACAGGTTCTGGAGAACCGGTAGCAGAAATTTTGAGTAGGTCGGAGAACCGGCAAACCAAGGACTTGGGGCAGCTCACAACATAGCAAACAATATACAATGTACAAATCTAAAAATCCAATTAATTTTACTAGAAAAACTTTAAAACTCTACTAACATTTAAAATCATTCATTTCCATTCCCATTGTAAAACATACTACATTTGTTGGCCAGAGGGCAAGGGTCTAATGGCCCCAAGCTTAGCTGCACAGCTAGTTCTTTAAGCTTTTACGGAAGGCGAGGAGGGTGGGGGCAGTACAAAGGAGGGTGGGGGCAGTACGATGAGGGTGGGGGCGAGGAGGGTGGGGGCAGTACAAATCTCTGGGGGGGGGAGCTGATTCCAGAGGGCCGCCCCCCCACAGAGAAGACTCTTCCCCTAGAACCCGCCAGATGACACTGTCTAGTTGACGGGACCTGGAGCCAACTCTATGGGACCTAACCGGTCGCTGGGATTCATGCGGCTGAAGGCACATTTTTTAAATTATTTATTTATTATTATTATTTAGATTTGTATGCCGCCCCTCCAGAATGGGGTGGGAATAGAGATTTTGCAATATCCTTCGTGAACAAAGTCCACAGAACTGGTAGGGATAGATTTTGAATTTCACCCCTGAATTGGATAGCCATTTGTCCAGAATGATACATGGTCTCATGCTCAAGTAAAGTATTGGACTACAACAGAAGTCTCCAACCTTGGCAACTTTAGGTCTGGAGGACTTCAACTCCCAGAATTCCCCAGCAAAGCTGGCTTGGGAATTCTAGGAGTTGAAGTCCACCAGGCTTAAAGTGCCAAGTTTGGAGACCCCTGGAATAGCAGACATCCGAGATCCCTTCCAACTCTGTTTCTCTACTCTCTAAAGATACCAATATCTTGCGTGTGGATCTCAGTTGATGCTTTCAATGTTTGGGAGGCAGGAATAACCTATTCTCGAAAACACCAGAGGGCAAGACAAGAAGCAATGGACGGAAACATATCAAAAGAGAAATCCAACCTAAAATTAAGGAGAAATTTTCTGATAGTGGGGCTACTTAAACAGCGGAACAGCTTGTCTCCAGAAGTTCTGCTCCATCACTGGATATTTTTTAAGGGGGGACTGCGACAGTCATTTGTCTTGAATAGTATAGGACAGTGATAACGTTGTTGTGTGTCAAAAATGGGAGTGTGCACTAGCACACAACAGCACACAACAACCCCACATACACCACACTGCACAAACATGCATCACTGCACATGAGCTCCCCCCTGGTTAGGCCGTTTTTCAGCCTCTGGAGTGTGAAAAATGACCTAACAGGCAAACTGGAAATTCAGCGATTTTTTTTTTGATTTTTTTTTTTTTTGGTAGAATATAGCTACTCTGCCTCCTCTGCAGGATTCACGGTCTGAGCGGAAAACATGGTAGTTTTTTGATGTGATAATGGAGTCTGGGTAGGAAGCATTTATCCATGTTTCGCATATAAAAATTATATCAAAGTTGGAGGTGTCAAGTAGAAGGAGGAATTCAGATATCTTGTTGACTAAACTTCTAGCATTTAATAGTTTACATTTGAGATTGGTCTTGTGTTGGGGATTGGTTTTAGGGTGGTTAGAGGAAGTAAGGGGCATGCTTTCCTATTCTTGGTTTGAGGTGGTAGGGTTGTCCTATTCTTGGTTTGAGGTGGTAGGGTTGTCCATTTGTTGTTGTGAAAAGATATAAATTCAGAAAAATGGACTTCCTGTTTGCCTGTTGGGCTGTTTTTTTGAACTCTGGAGGCTTCAGGGAAGCCTCTTGAAGCCTGGAGAGGGCAAAAACAGCCTTCTCCAAGGCTGAAAATCAGCTGGCCAGTGCATTGGAGCTGACATAGATCTACGATCCTGGGCAATATCCTACTTCTCAAGTAGGGGTTGGACTAGAAGATCTCCCAGGTCCCTTTCAACTATTATTCTGTGCTCTCGGTTAAATTCTTAGGTTTCATAAGGGCATTACCCACTGGACCTAATCTTTCTGAAAATGATACAAGTAAAATACCTTCGCCTTCTTCCACTTGATAATGTGGTTAGATTAATAAATAATGTTAACACCACCACTATCCCATTCTTTGACTTTTAAATCGTTCATATGTTGCCTCATTTTTATGACTGCTTATCTCGAGTGCCCTGTGGGTTAACAGAGAGCGCATAAATTGAACTAATAAACAAAAAAAACCTATAAAGCATAACACAGTGCTAGTTCTAGCAATACCTCTGGTGGTGAATGTTATTAAATGCTCAGATGAGGAGCTCTATATTGAACAGATGATGGAGACTTAGAATAAATTACCGAGCAGCATGAAGGAAAATTTGAAATTGCAAAATTAGTTTCCAGTTGGTAAATCATTTCTTGGCGTGTCAGCATATTCTGCAGGATTTGTTATTTTAGCCTTTGGAGATATACACACATATTGTATATATAACTGAAATTACACTAAAATATTGCATTCATACTATCTAGCCTCTCACAGCCATAACAAAGCTGTTTTCCCATCTTTATTATAATGATATAATAAATCTGAATAGATCTACATTTTTTCTCTGGAATTTTGCAAACTTTTAAGGAATTTAGGGACCAGGCTAGAAGGTGGGAGAACATAAGTTCTAGTCCCACTTTAGCCAGGAAAAGCAGATGGATGAGCTTGGGCCAGGCACACTCTGTTAGCCCAACTCACCCCACACAGTTGTTGTGGGGGAAAATAGGAGGAGGAAACTCCTATTGTTTCCCCAATAAATCATTGGGGACAATATGCAAATAATGTTTACATTGCAAACCACTCAGAAGGAAGGTAGGACAAAAAGCAATGGGTGAAAACTGGTCAAGGAGAGAAGCAATATACAACTTCAGTATGACTTCAGTAACAGAGTGACCAAGGCCTGGAATGCACTATCTGACTCTGTGATTTCTTCCCCAAACCCAGGAGTGGGTTCTGTAAAAAATATGACTGTAAAAAATATGACTTCAGTAACCGAGTTGTCGAAGCGTGGAACTCATTACCGGACTCCATAGTGTCATCCCCAAACCCCCAACACTTTACCCTTGGATTATCCACGGTTGACCTATCCAGATTCCTAAGAGGTCAGTAAGGGGCAAGTACAAGTGCCCTAGAGTGCCTTCCGTCCCCTGTCCTATTGCTCTCCTATATCTCCTATACCTTTCTTCTATTCCTATATCTCTTCTTCTATTCTTTCATTGATATGTTCTATTACTATATCTTCTTTTCTATTCTTTCTTAGATATATTTTGCTATGAGTATCTCCTCTATAACCTTCATCATGTATTTTACTATGTGTATATGTGTGTGTGTGTATATATATATATATATATATATATATATATATATATATATATATATATATATATATACACACACACACACATACATACATACACCCACTAAAACCCTCATTGTGTATTGGACAAAATAAATAAATAAATAAAATAAGACTCATATGGCTGCCTATTTGCTTCCTCCCATGCTGCATGGCTGAGCCTCATGATGCATGCACAATAAAACCCCTTTAGGAAACAGACAAAAAAACCCAAAACAAGATGGTGACCGCATGCACAGTGCCAGAATCTTTGCTTCTGCCCATGCGCAGAAAAAGAAATAAATTCAAAATATTTTTTTTTTAAAAAAAAAGATGGTGACGCTCATGGACCAGCACCAACAAATCCCCTTTGGTGACATTATCATGACATCACCAGCGAGCTGTAACCAGTTCAGGTAAACCATTCTGAACCGGTGAGGAACCCACCCCTGCCCAAATCCCCAAAACGTTATCCCTAAACTGTCTACTGCAGACCTCATTCTATTCCCAAGAGATCTTTAAGGGGCATTTATTTATTTATTTATTTATTTATTTATTTATTTATTTGTTTGTTTGTTTGTTTGTTTGTTTTCTCCAGTGTACAATAATACACCATGAAGGTTATAGAGGTTATACTCAAGTAAAATATATTAGAGAAAGAATAGAAGTGAACATTTAGGAGTAGAATATATCAATAAGAGAATAGAAGGATATTATGAGAGTAGTATAAGAAGAATAGAATAGAAGAATAGCAGATACGATATATGAGATATAGGAGAGACAATAGGACAGGGGACGGGAGGCACGCTAGTGCACTTATGCATGCCCCTTACTGACCTCTTGGGAATCTGGAGAGGTTGACTGTGGATAGTTTAAGGGTAAAATGTTGGGGGTTAGGGGATGATACTACAGAGTCCGGTAATGACTTCCACGCTTCGACAACTCGATTAGTAAAGTGGTATTTTTTACAGTCCAATTTGGAGCGTTTAATATTAAGCTTGTATCTGTTTTGTGCTTTTGTGTTGTTGTGGTTGAAGCTGAAGTAGTCATTGATAGGAAGGACATTGTAACAGATGATTTTATGGGCAATACTTAGATCATGTTTAAGGCGTCATAGTTGTAAGCTTTCTAGACCCAGGATAGTGAGTCTAGTGATAGTGAGGCATTCATAAGCACACCAGCGTGTCTACCATCCCGGTCCTAATATTCCCTTTTATTCGTATCCATTGCATGTATTCATAATCATGTTATACTTGTATCTGTATCTGTTTTCTGATACATGCTTTATGAAAATACATAAATAAATAATTTTTAAAAAGACACATAGAACTAAGGAGAAATTTCCTAACAACTTCTTATCCAGAAGTTGTGAATGCTCCAACACTGGACACCTGTCTGAAATGGTATAGTTTCTCCTGTCTGAGCAGGGGGTTGCACTATTAGAAGACCTCCAAGGTTCCTTTCCTACTCCAACTCCTTATCCTTATCCTCCTTATCCTTAATATCCTCAACATCCAACATCCTCATCCTCATCCTATCCTATCCCATCCCAATCCATCGCATCCCATAGCATCCTGTCCTGTCTTGTCCCGTCCCGTCCCGTCCCGTCCCATCCCAACCCATCCCATCCCATCCCATCCCATCCCATCCCATCCTAATTCATAGAAACATAGAAGACTGACAGCAGAAAAATACCTCATGGTCCATCTAGTCTGCCCTTATACAATTTTCTCATGGTCCATCTAGTCTGCCCTTATACAATTATCTTATAAGCAGGGAGAGACACCTATCAATCAGAGCCCTGGAGCCAGAATGGAGGCTGTGTAATTTCTGGATTCTAGATAGTTTCCAACTTGGTTTGTCTATGTCTACCATCCGTATTAAACTTTACATCTCCCCAATTAAACAATGGGAGAATATCGGGGTGGAAACAGTCCCATAGAAGAAGAAGAAAATTTATGGCAGAGTTACCCAACGAGTGGAATCCTGCAGAATTGCAGGTGGGTGGGTGGAGAACTGAAGTAGATTGCAGTTTCATAAGGGAAGAAACATAGAAACGTAGAAAATTGACGGCAGAAAAAAAACCTCATGGTCCATCTACTCTGCCATTATACTATTTCCTATATATTATCTTAGGATGGATATATGTTTATCCCAGGCATGTTTAAATTCAGTTACTGTAGATTTACCAACCACGTCTGCTGGAAGTTTGTTCCAAGGATCTCCTACTCTTTCAGTAAAATAATATTTTCTCACATTGCTTTTGATCTTTCCCCCAACTAACTTCAGATTGTGTCCCCTTGTTCTTGTGTTCACTTTGCTATTAAAAACACTCCCCTCCTGGACCTTATTTAACCCTTTAACATATTTAAATGTTTCGATCATGTCCCCCCCTTTCCTTCTGTCCTCCAGACTATACAGATTGAGTTCATGAAGTCTTTCCTGATACGTTTTATGCTTAAGACCTTCCACCATTCTTGTAGCCCGTCTTTGGACCCATTCAATTTTGTCAATATCTTTTTGTAGGTGAGGTCTCCAGAACTGAACACAGTACAGTGATCCCCCGGTTATTGCGTCCCCGACCATTGCGAACAGGGTAATTTGCGATTTTTGAACCCGGAAGTCAAAACACCATCTACGCATGCGTGCCCTTTTTTTCTATGGGCACGCATGCGTAGATGGCGCCCGGCAGATCAGCTGCTGGGCGGCTTCCCTGGGTCTTCCCCCTCTTGCTGGCATCAGCGAGGAGTTTCCCCACCGCCCACGCAAACTCCTCGCTGCCGCTCGCCCGCCCTTCGCCCGCCCACGCCGTTCGCTCCCCCTCTTGCTGGCGGGAGGGCGAGAAGCCCTCCCCAGCACCCGCTCGCCTGCCCTTCGCCGCTCGCCCGCCCTTCGCCCTGGCCCGGAGCAGCCGACAGAGGTAGACGGATGATCCATCGCTGCTTCTTCCCAGCGGAGAAATTCCAGCCCTCACCTGGTCCCGCCCGATCCTCCTCCCTGAGGCAGCTCGCCCTCCCATGGCCGCTTCCTCCACCCTCCATCGCAAGCCCTCACCACCGCAGCCAACGCGCGCTGCGATCTTCAAGCCCGGCTCCTTTCGGCCCAGCATCCCGGGCCAAGCAGCTGCCTTCCGTGACTGAGCCTGGCTCGCCCGGAAGATCGTAGCGCGCGTTGGCTGCAGCGGCGGCGACGTTGCTGCCGGCTTGGCTTCCCTCGCCAGCGCAGCCAACGTGCGCTATGATCTTCTGGGCGAGCCAGGCTCAGTGACGGAAGGCAGCCGCTTGGCCCGGGATGCTGGGCCGAGAGGAGCCGGGCTTGATCCGCTGAGCCTGGCCGGCTTGGCTTCCCTCACCGGCGCAGGCAACACGCGCTGCCATCTTCCGGGCCAGCCAGGCTCAGCGGATCAAGCCCGGCTCCTCTCGGCCCAGCATCCCGGGCCAAGCAGCTGCCTTCCGTCACTGAGCCTGGCTCGCCCGGAAGATCGTAGCGCACGTTGGCTGCGCTGGCGAGGGAAGCCAAGCAGGCGCGCCGTTCTCCGCTGACTCCTAAAGCGGGGAAGTTCGCCAGGAGTCAGCGGAGAATGGTGCAACTGTTTTAAAACGATCGGAGCTTTCCAATGAGTCCCGAAGACAAACGTCAAACTTCCGCGTTTGTCTTCGGGACTCATTGGAAAGCCGCGCGGGTGTTTTAAAACATCCCCGCCGACATGGGGGGCTTGCTAGCACCCCCCCAAACCCGGGTTGGGGGTTCGGGGGGGTGCTAGCGAGCTCCCCATGTCGGCGGCGATGTTTTAAAACAGCCGCGCCGCCCCCAATCTTCGGCTCCTCGCTAGCGCTGCGGAAGTTAAAAACACCATCTGCACATGCGCAGATGGTGTTTTTACTTCCGCAGCGCTACTTCGTGAAAACCCGCTCGTTGCGGGGGGTCCTGGAACGGAACCCTCGCAACGAGCGGTGGATCACTGTATTCCAAATGTGGTCTCACCAGTACTCTATACAGCGGGATCATAATCTCCCTCTTCCTGCTTCTGTTCTATGTGCTATAAAGAACACACACAGGGCGGTATATTAGCCTATTATCATTAATATTCAATGAAAGATTGAAGCATCAGACAATAACTTCATATATGCTTAAAAAAACAAGAAATGGAAAAATATATGCATCTCTATTCAATATTAAGCCCAAATCCTTCATTGAGGTTTTTACCAGCAGATGTCAAACTTTTTTTAAAGGGGGGGGGCAGTATTTTTCCCCCCAGGAAACCAGCTAATAGCAAGCTTTCCTAGTGATTCATTTCATAGTCTGCAACAGAATGAAGACAAATATAAGAGCCGGTCCCCCAACTGATAAAGATTCAGGAGGCCATTATGTTAATAGTAGTAAAGCCCATTCAATAAATCTTGCTAAAGAGAACTATGTGAGAATCGTGCTTGGAAAGAATCACTTTTCATTTTAAGCAGCTGCCACACAGCTTAATAACAACAACAAGAAAAAAACACTGAGTGCCAACACAAAAATATACACGGGAGAGAAACAAGCTCTTTCCAAAAAGGATGTGTAATAATCCGTCAGTAACATAGGAGTAGAAGCCGTATCAAACCGGATTCAAACTTATTCTTAAGATTAGAGGCATTTTGAATTATTCAATTTCAATGGTTGTCAATAAAAGAGCTCATTATATCCAGTTTGTATAGCTTTCATATTCGCATGTGTAACCATAGTTGCTGGTGATTTACCGGGTAACTTATGAGATTTCCAGAAAAATAATAATCATAATAAAAGAAGACATGAGAGAACGTGAATGCTTTTGTTTCAGAACACCGAGTTATGATCTCTTGTTTGCTGGGATGGATTCTGCACAATAGTATGAAGTAATAAGGAACTATCAGGTAAAACTATGCAAGAGTCTTTACACCTTACTACAATTGAGCCCCAATTTTTTGCGGATAAGTGAGACATTTGTTAAGTGAATGTTGCAACCTTTTAACTGGACCAGAATATCTCCGAGACCGCCTTCTGCCGCACGAATCCCAGCGACCGATTAGGTCCCACAGAGTGGGCCTTCTCCGGGTCCCATCAACTAAACAATGCCGGTTGGCGGGTCCCAGGGGAAGAGCCTTCTCTGTGGCGGCACCGGCTCTCTGGAACCAACTCCCCCCGGAGATTAGAACTGCCCCTACTCTTCCTGCCTTCCGAAAACTCCTTAAGACCCACCTTTGCCGTCAGGCATGTGGAAACTAAACATCTCCCCTGGGCACGTTAATTTATACATGGTATGCTTGTGAATGTGTTTGCTATTACATGGGGTTTTCTTAAATCGTTAAATATTTTAATTAATTGCATTGTTGTGACTGTTTTACTTGTTGTGAGCCGCCCCGAGTCTTCGGAGAGGGGCGGCATACAAGTCCAATTAATAAATAAATAATAAAAACCAACTTTCTTGCCAGAATTATTTAAGTAAGTCAGATTGTAAAAATATGTCCCAAGGCGCCAGAATAGAAGCTTTAGTTCCTAACACCATGGGAAGTTTGTCTTTTTCCATGATCTTAGGCGACTCCTGCGAAATATTTGTTTGACTCCCAAGGGGGTCCTGATCCCAAGGTTGAGAACTATTGGACTATGGTGATGCCACCATGATTGTGAGTGTGAAAAACTATCTTTTTTTTTTTAGTGCCATTGCCATTTTCCATGGAATGGTTATAAGTCAAGAACTGCTTGTAGAGCCAAGGAGTACTATATTTATACTATTTACATTTTGCTGTCACAAGAGAGCTCCAGACACGTTCTTGGTCTTCATAAAGAAAACATTCCCAATGATTTCTCTGTTAAGAAATATGGTATTCACCCAAAACACAATTAAGGTAGGGATTTCAGAAAAGAAAGGGGCAACTTCAAAGTCCAGAGGCTCTTTGATTAAACTTTTGAATTGGTGTTATTTGTTGTTGTTGCTGTTAGTTGCGAAGCCATGTCCAATCCATCACGACCTCATGGACAATGTTCTTCCAGGCCTCCTGTCCTCTGCCATCCCCCAGAGTCCATTTAAACTCATGGATTAGATTAGATTAGATTTATTGGATTTATATGCCGTCCCTCTCCGAAAACTCGGGGCAGCTCACAACAAGATAAAAACAATACATAATAACAAATCCAATACCCACCAATCCAATTACAATTTTAAGCTAAAAATTCATAAAAACAACCCCAGAATATTAAAACACGCATACAATCAATCTAACACCAAATGGATACTGCTTCAGTGACTCCATCCAGCCACCTCATTCTCTGTTGTCCCCTTCTTTTGCCCTCAATCGTTCCCAGCATTTGGTTCTTCTCCAGTGAGTCCTTCCTTCACATTAGGTAGCCAAAGTACAGTGGTACCTCTACCTAAGAACGCCACTCCTTAAGAACTTTTCTAGATAAGAACTGGGTATTCAAGATTTTTTTTGCCTTTTCTTAAGAACAATTTTCTACTTAAGAACCCGAGCCTGGAAAAAATTCCCAGGAAATTTGAGAGCGGCACGAAGGCCTGGCCAGTTTCCTGCCATTCCCCCTGGGTTTCTCTCTCTGGTGCAGTGTATGGGAGGTGTGTGGTCCTCCTCGCCACCTCAGAGTCCCTCTTTTTTTTAAGCCTTAAAGTTTGGGATTTTTTTTTATTCCCCTCACCTCACCTTCTTCCTTCAGCAGCGACTGTCCTCCTCCTCTTCTTCCTCTTCCTCCTCCTCCTCCCACCCAAATTCCGAGCTTTTATTTCTTTCCTAATGGGTTTGCACGCATTATTTGCTTTTGCATTGATTCCTATGGGAAAAATTGCTTCTACTTACAAACTTTTCTACTTAAGAACCTGGTCACGGAACGAATTAAATTCTTAAGTAGAGGTACCACTGTATTTGAGTTTCCTTTTCAGGATCTGGCCTTCTAAAAAGGAGTCGGGGTTGATCTCCTCTAGGACTGACCGGTTTGATTTCCCTGCAGACCAAGGGGCTCACAGGAGTCTTCTTCAGCACCATAGTTCAAAGGCCTCCTAGTTCAAATTGCCATTATAAATAAAGCTAAATGGGTAACCAAATGTCATGGGAGGGAGGGGAGGAGAGAGGGAGGTTTGGTCCCTCGCCAAAACCAAGGACAATTAAAGGTTCTCTTCTCTCTTCAGGAATAAAAGCTTTGGAACTGACAAAAAATATTCCCTAGATGCTGAAATAAAGAAGCTGCCTGAGAGGAATGACCTAATGGAATGTGAGTAGGCCAAGCATTAGACTGCTTTATTTTAGAAATACCCAACTTCGGAAGAGAAACAATGGAAAACCAAATCCTTTCTTACTTTAGGAAAGCTGACATCTATGGAGGCTTGAGATGACTTTAAGGATGACCTTCCAAGAACCTGTCTAACCTGCCAGCAAAACCCCAGAAAGTTACCCTTAAATTTTTTTCTATTCCTTGAAGGTTTACAAATAGGAAAGAGGAAATGGATAAATATAATTTCAGGGTCCTATAAATGGCGTACACACCAATTTTGGACTGGATAATCCATTGTGAAGACCTTAGAGAATAACAGAGTTGGAAGGGATCTTGGAAGTCTTCCAGTCTAAGCCCCTGCTCAAGCAAGAGGCTATGTACCATTTCAGGCAAATTATTCTCCAATTTCTTCTTGAAAATCTCCAGGATTGGATCACCCACTACTTACTTGCTTACTTACTTACTTATTCAATTTTTATGCCGTCCTTCTCCTTAGATTCAGGGCGGCTTACAACATGTTAGCAATAGCACTTTTTAACAGAGCCAGCCTATTGCCCCTACAATCCGGGTCCTCATTTTACCCATCTCGGAAGGATGGAAGGCTGAGTCAATCTTGAGCCGATGATGAGATTTGAACCGCTGACCTACAGATCTATAGTCAGCTTCAGTGACCTGCGGTACAGCACTCTATCTGCTGTGCCACCCCCAGCTCAACTTCTGGAAGCAAGTAGTTCCACTGCTTAATTGTTGTAGATATTTTGCAAATGTAACATGTGAGCAAAACACTTACCTCTGAATCATTAAGGCAGCCACATCTTTGAACCATTAAAACAGCCGCATTTGGAGAGCTGCCTTGTAAAGGCTTCTGACTCCAAGGTTGTGCCTTTATGGCCACTTAGTTTCACTGGGAACCTCTAAAGCAAGGTAGCTAGGCAGGCACATGTGGGCAGAGATAATGCACAGGGTCCTATTGAACCACCACATAAGAAGGCTGCTTTAATCATTAAAAGAAGAAGAAAGCGCTTTGTACCCAATCCTACGCATTACAGAACAACATTCAATGGATTTGCACTATGCGAATAAATTTGAAAAGTACTTATGAAATGCCACGATTAAGCTGAAAGCCTTCTTTTATAATAGACAATCCTGTTAAAAATTATGCAGCAAAGACTTGGAAAATTTAGTCTTTTAATGGACAATCTCAGATTACCTCACTTCATAGCACTACAAAAAAAAAAGTTTAATTCCTTTTTATTAATATTTGCCTGTATGTTGCAAATGGACTTCTATTTGTCTTTGACTTATTATCTCTGTCCCCTTGTTATCTCTAGATAGGCTGCTACTATAATGGTACCTCAATATTCATCACTGGTTCTGGGAGGTGTGATGAGTACCAAAAACAATGAGTACCAAACATTTTTTTTCTCATATGGAAAACTTTAATAACTCTGGCAAGTTCTATCTTACACGTTGTGTCAACTCTGATGTATACCATCTTGTGCTGCCTCATAGTTGCCATAAACACTGAGAGGGGAAAGGGAAGAAAAAATAGTCAAAACAAAAAGTTTTCTTATTGGAATCAATGACATCCAAACAGGTGGTAGCTGAACGAGGAGAGGAGTGACCAAGCATCCTACCAGTCATTTTCATTGGACAATGTGACCTCTGGGGAGGGAAAGATTTGCTCTTTTTAATTAGGGGTAAAACTGCGGGAAATTTTAGAGTTGCTTTTTATTACTAGTGCCAATATGATGTATCCAATAAACTTGTTCTTTGAGGAATCTACCTGCCTTGGAGTTCTGCTTTTGGCAGGTATATTACTTGGAATACTGACATATTGAGTACCAATCAGATGATAAGTATGTGGACAAAATTTTTGAGTCAAAATCTACCAAATTAAATGAGTTCCAAAGCAGTGAGTACCAAAATACCACTTGGTACCAATAAAATTCTCTGTGAGACCAACATACCTATAGGTGCTAAATGTGGCTTTAGAAAAACCGAAACACAGCTTTTAATTACTGACCCAGTTTGTGCAAGATCAGCATCGGAGTCCTAATCTAGTTTATACAAGGTTTAATACGTACTGAGAAAAAAATCCTACAGTATGAAGACCTTTGCCAACTACTCAAATCAAACACTTTAAATTGTCTGAAAGGTGACTCTTTAACAGGATGGCCGAGTTAAGGCAATTATTATTTAGGGTGATGAGATTCCTCTTTCAAATTTTATGATGGTTTTCATAAATGAAGCTTCTCTGGAAGGATTATCAATATTATTTTTTTACAAATATGGAGAACCTCTTTGATCAATGGAGCATTGTTCTCCAACAGATAAGTGCATAGTGTTCTCCAAAAACAAAGTTACCCTGTAGATGGATCAACCCATAATTTGGTGACTCCAATTCTAAAGGTAATGGATAACATTTATCATGAATTGCTATCAATAATCCTATATCCCCACTTTGGACACTCTTTTGCAAAGCCCTGAAAGATCTGTTTTTGCCAATGGTCCTGGGAAACCCAGAGTATGTATGTATGTATGTATGTATGTATGTATGTATGTATGTATGTATGTATGTATGTATGTATTCATTCATTCATTCATTCATTCATTCATTCATTCATTCATTCATTCATTCATTTGTCCAATACACAAATACATAGGAAGAAAAATAGACATGTGATAATATAAAAGAGGGTGAAAGTGAACTTAGAGGAGAGGATATATGAAAGGAAGAGAATATATAAGATAGGTGAAAGAAAGGAAAGACAATTGGACAGGGGACGGAAGGCACACCAGTGCACTTCTGTACGCCCCTTACTGGCCTCTTAGGAACCTGGAGAGGTCAATCGTGGAGAGTCTAAGGGAGAAATGTTGGGGGTTAGGGGTTGACACAATTGAGTCTGGTAATGAGTTCCACGCTTTGATAACTCAATTGTTGAAATCATATTTTTTACAGTCAAGTTTGGCACGGTTCGTATTAAGTTTGAATCTGTTGCGTGCTCTTGTGTTATTGCGGTTGAAGCAAAGAGTAGAATGGATTCCATCAAGGGGCTTATTTGACTTACTATTTGAGGGAGATGAGGGAGTTATTGTTTTCATATGAGATTTTTTATCTTTGTAAGCCTCCCGGAGTTACTGAGAATGATTCGGGTGGCCGTATATTGATAATCCCCCACTTGCAACAGCTCATACAGTAACAGGTCAAAGTTACAATGGCACTGAAACAGGTGACTTGTGACTGTTAAATTCACACTTACGACCATTGCTGTAACCCCAGGGTCACCCAATCAAAATTCACATGCTTCATAATTGGTTTGTATTTATAATGGCTGGAACATCCGGGGGGGGGGGGGGATCATGTGATCCCTTTTGCAACCTTCTGAGAAGCAAAGTCAATGAGGAAGCCAGATTCATTTAACTACCACATTACCAACTTAACAATGCAGTAGTTGACCTGAAAAAAAAAATGAAAAAAATATTTTTATTTATTTATTTATTTTGTCCAATACACAATGAGGGTTTTAGTGGGTATATATCTATATACACATAGTAAAATACATGATGAAGGTTATAGAGGATATACTCATAGTAAAATATATCTAAGAAAGAATAGAAAAGAAGATATAGTAATAGAACATATCAATGAAAGAATAGAAGAGATATAGGAATAGAAGAAAGGTATAGGAGATATAGGAGAGCAATAGGACAGGGGACGGAAGGCACTCTAGTGCACTTGTACTCGCCCCTTACTGACCTCTTAGGAATCTGGATAGGTCAACTGTGGATAATCTAAGGGTAAAGTGTTGGGGGTTTGGGGATGACACTATGGAGTCCGGTAATGAGCTCCACGCTTTGACAACTCGGTTACTGAAGTCATATTTTTTACAGTCAAGTTTGGAGCGGTTAATATTAAGTTTAAATCTGTTGTGTGCTCTTGTGTTGTTGTGGTTGAAGCTGAAGTAGTCGCTGACAGGCAGGACTTTGCAGCATATGATCTTGTGGGCAATACTTAGATCTTGTTTAAGGCGTCTTAGTTCTAAACTTTCTAGGCCCAGGATTGAAAGTCTAGTCTCGTAGGGTATTCTATTTCGAGTGGAGGAGTGAAGGGCTCTTCTGGTGCAGTATCTGGAGCAAAACTCTCTTAACAAATGTCTCTCTTAGCAAAGGAAATTCTGGGGTCAGTTGTGGTCATAAGTTGAGGACTAGCTATAAATTTTCTTAAGTAAACAAAACAAACAAATGGCAATGGCAATAGCACTTACAGTATATATGTCTTCAGTGTGCTTTATAGTCCTCAGGGTTTACAGAGTCAGCCTATTGTCCCCAACAATTTAGGTCCTCATTTTACCCACCTCAAAAGGATGGAAGGCTGAGTCAACCTGGAGCCTGATGAGATCTGCACGGTCAAATTGCAGGCAGCCAGCAAGTATGACACCATAACTCTAAACTGATTGCAATAGCAAGAAGTTTATCAAGTCTTAACGATAACACAATCCTTAGTAGGTTACCATACTTCTGTAACCAATTAAGTGGAAGCATTCGTAGACTTAACAAAATTCAGTCATCATTATATTCTCATTTACTACAAGGCAGGCTGGATCTGTGATCGACCGGTGAAACTAAGCAGGTATTTGAGAAGGAGGATCCTCTACATCAAACCCAAATCACATCAAATTCAAGTTTTAATTATGTCAATTTCCCATCAATTTCAAGTTTTAATCTAATGTTTCAATCTATATGTTGAAAGCATTGAAGTTTATCATTTCAACCATGAAGTCCAATCTTAATTGAAAATTAAAGCATTCCCAGCAAATATCCATACAGCTTCTCTTTGAATACTTCTAGTTATAAAAAATAAGACATATTAACTTTCGTGGTCATTTAATGCATTGTGATGCTAAGACGTTTTTCCTAATATTCAATCTAAATATCTTTATCTATCTATCTATCTATCTATCTATCTATCTATCTATCTATCTATCTATCTATCTATCTATCTATCTATCTATTGGATTTGTATGCCGCCCCTCTCCGTAGACTCAGGGCAGCTAACAACAATAATAAACAGCATGTAAATCCAATACTACAACAACTAAAAAACCCTTATTTTAAAACTAATCATACCTACAAGCAAACATACCATGCATAAATTGTAGAGGCCTAGGGGGAAAGAGTATCTCAGTTCCCCCATGCAGAGGTGGGTTTTAAGGAGCTTACAAAAGGCGAGGAGGATGGGGGCAATTCTAATCTCCGGGGGAGGTTGGTTCCACAGGGCCGGGGCCACCACAGAGAAGGCTCTTCCCCTGGGCCCCGCCAAACGACATTGTTTAGTTGACAGGACCCGGAGAAGTCCCACTCAGTGGGACCTAACTGGTCACTGGGATTCATGCAGCAGAAGGCGGTCCCTGAGATAATCTGGTCCGGTGCCATGAAAGGCTTTATATAATTCAAATCTGTATCCTCCACTATGGATGATAAAAAGCATCGATATGGCACCCCCTTGGGTATTTTATAGTTCTTTAGGCATCCTAATATAACATTAATCTCACCTTCTAATTATCATATTTCCTTGGCAAATATATACGCTTAAAACATAGCAGTAATTATTATACTTGTAAATCATTTGTAAGACTCCAGGTAATATCCAAAAGAACTCTTTCTAGTTATTCATCAATTTCTTCGATGTAATGTGTACACATCATAATTCGTGCAACCCAATTATTGGTCTTATTTTACAGGTACAGGTAGTCCTCAACTTACAACAGTTCACTTAGTGACTGTTCAAAGTTACAACGGCACTGAAAAAAGTGACTTGTGACTATTTTTAACAAACTTATGACCCTTGCAGACATCCCCACAGGATGATCAAAATTCAGATCCTTTGCTACTGACTCACAGTCATAATGGCGGCAGTATCCGGGGGCCCTGTGACCCCCTTTCGTGGCCTTCTGACGAGCAATGTCAACGGGGAAACCAAATTCACTTAACAACCATGTTACTAATTTAATGACTGCAATAATTTGCTTAACAAACATGGCAAAAATAGTTGTAAAACGGGGCAAGATTCACATAGCAAATGTCTCACTTATACAAACCTATTTCGTTCCATGACCAGGTTCTTAAGTAGAGAAGTTTGTAAGAAGAAGCAATTTTTCCCATAGGAATCAATGTAAAAGCAAATAATGTATGCGATTGGGGAAACCACAGGGAGGATGAAGGCCCTGTTTCCTCCCAGGAGATTCCTAGAGACCCCACGGAGGCTTCTCCCCACCTTTTCCGGCCCTGTTTCCTCCCAGGAGATTCATAGAGAGGCCCCACAGAGGTTTCTCACCACCTTTTCTGTCCCTGTTTCCTCCCAGGAGATTTCTAGATAGGCCCCATGGAGGCGTCTTCCTGCCTTTTCTGGTTACTGTTTCAAAGGCTCGAGTTTGCAAGTGGGAATTGGTTCTTGAGAAGACAAAAAAAAATCTTGAACACCTGGTTCTTATCTACAAACGTTCGTAAGTAGAGGCGTTCTTAGGTAGAGGTACCCATATTCATACTATTTTTCAATTTCTATCCAATTTACTCCCATCATTTCTCCCTAGGAACTCTGGATTTGCCTCAAGAGACAAACCCAGTAGCTGATCTCCTGTCTATCTGCAATGCATACTTGCAGTGGTGTTTACTCTCCTGGGCAATTTCTTGAAAGCAAAACTAATTGCCAATTGAATTGCTAACCCAGCTTCCTGCATGGTCCTCTTTGGGGAAATTTCAACAGGACTTATTTGATTGATTGATAAATAAATAGTAAATGTGTTTGGAGGAGGTTTTTTTAAAACACAGCCTGTGTTTCCTATTTTGATGTGCAGTTCAGACATAGCAAGCATTGATTCATCTAGATGTAAAATGACTGCATGAACAAGTTCAGGTTTTATATGAAGGATTAAAATTTGGTTTGGTGGTTAAGGCATCAAGCTAAAGACTGGGAGATTGTGAGTTCCAGTCCCTCCTTAGACATGAAAGTCGGCTGGGTATATTTGGGCCAGTTCCTAAGAGATGGGGAGTTCTAGTCCCGGCTTAGACATAAAAGTCACTTGGGTATATTTGGGCCCATCCCCAAGAGTCGGGGAGTTCTATTCAAAATGAAAATCACCTGGATGTCTTTGGGCCGAGCCCTAAGACACGGTGAGTTATAGTCCCACCTTAAATATGAAAATCACCTGGATATCTTTGGGCCGAGCCCCAAAAGATGGTGAGTTCTAGTCCTGCCTTAGACATGAAAGTCACCTGTGTGTCTTCTGGTCAATCCCCAAGAGATGGTGATTTCTAGTCCTGTCTTAGATTAGATTAGATTAGATTAGATTAGATTAGATTTATTGGATTTATATGCCGCCCCTCTCCGCAAACTCGGGGCGGCTCACAACAATACATAGTAACAAATCCAATTCCCACCAATCTAATTACAATTTTAAATTAAAAAATTCATAAAACAATCCCAATATATATTAAAAAAACCAGGCACAAAGTCAATCAATCAAACGGCAAAACAACATGGGCAAGGGGGAGATGTTTTAGTTCCCCCATGCTTGACGACAGAGGTGGGTTTTAAGGAGTTTACGAAAGGCAGGGAGGGTGGGGGCAATCCTAATCTCAGGGGGGAGCTGGTTCCAGAGGGTCGGAGCCCCCACAGAGAAGGCTCTTCCCCTGGGTCCCGCCAGATGACATTGTTTAGTGGACAGGAACCGAAGAAGGCCGACTCTGTGGGACCTAACCGGTCGCTGGGATTCGTGCGGCAGGAGGCAGTCCCGAAGATATTCTGGTCCGGTGCCATGAAGGGCTTTATACGTCATAACCAACACTTTGAATTGTGACCGGAAACTGATCGGCAACCAATGCAGACTGCGGAGTGTTGGAGTAATATGGGCATACTTAGAGAAGCCCATAATTGCTCTCGCAGCTGCATTCTGCACGATCACAGGACAGGAAAGCCAGCTAGATAACTTTGAGATTGTCACTCTGAGCCCAACTCACCTCACTGGGTTGTTAGAAGGAAATAGAAGGAAGAGGAGTATTGACAAGTTCACTGCCTTGAATTATTTACAAACAATAATAAAGATGGGAGAGAAATAAATTCACCTTACTTCCAATCTCAAGTTTATAGCATCAGCAGTGAGTGGGTGCTTAGAAAGTGAACTCTGCAGTTACCTCTCTAAAAAGGAAAACACATCGATCTCAATGATGAAAAAGTAGGATCTTAATTTCCATTTGTTAGGGCCTCAGCTTTTATTTTTTTAAAAAAAATAGTAATCAGTCTCTTCTCGTCCTAAGTCAATAATTCTGAATTATTTTCTGTTATCCACACCCACCTACTGGAAGAAGTAAATATTTTATGTGTGCCCAACTCTCTGATTTGGGCCCCAATGGAATTTGAGTGTTAATATTTATTATTTTACTTATAAGCTGCAAGCAAACTATTGTCTGGGGAAGGCTGCTCTACCCACTCACCTGGGAATAAGTCACACTGAACTCAGTGAAGCCTGTTTTCTTTCATTCATTCATTCACTCACTCACTCACTCACTCACTCACTCACTCACTCACTCATTGATTCATTCATTTATTTATTGTTAGAGTGGGACCATGCAGGTCATCAAGTCCAACCCCCTGCCTGACCAGGAATCCTAAAGCACCCCAGCCAAGTGGCAGTCCAATCTCCTCTTGAAAGTGTCCAGAGTTGGAGAGTTCACAAGCTCCACAGGCAGGTTGTTCCAATGGCTGATCGCTCTGACCGTCAGGAAGTTCTTCCTTACTTCTAGGTTGAATCTCTCCTTGGTCAGCTTCCAGCTGTTGTTCCTCGTTCAGCCCTCTAGTGCTCTGGAGAATAGAGTAACCCCCTCCTCTCTGTGGCAACCCCTTGTATACCTGTATACAGCTATCATGTCCCCTCTGGCCCTCCTTTTCTCTAGGCTATCCATGCCCAGTTCCCACAATCTCTCTTCGTAAGTCTTAGTTTCAAGTCCCCTAATCATTTTGGTTGCTCTTTTCTGCACCTTCTCCAGAGTTTCAGTGTCTCTTTTGAAGTGTGGTGACCAGAACTTGATGCAGTACTGAGACATCTCCCCCGGGCCTATACAGTTTGTACATGGTATGTTTGTGTGTATGCTTGCTTTTAATAATGGGTTTTTTAGCGTTTTTAAAATTATTAGATTTGTTCTTACATTGTCTTTGTTATTGTTGTGAGCCTCCCCGAGTCTACAGAGAGGGGCGGCATACAAATCTAATAAATGATAAGAAATAATAAGAAAAAAATTGGGACATTTTTGAAATGGTATGGGACGCGAGATAGATTAGGGAAAAGTGTGATTGTCCCGTAGAAAGTCACCTTATCCATGCCGCCCCTAGGGGGACACACCCCTCTATCTGAGAAAGACTATTCTAAGTAAATAAATTATTTTTAGCCATAAATTATAAAAATGAGAAATGGAAGGACTAAGTTCATCAAAACATTAAACTGGGGCCGAGCTGTTTGCAACTATCCTCCATTGTCTTCCTATGAACCAAACCACCAATTTAAAATAAGCACAACTTTGTTTTCATAACAAACATTCAGGGCTGTGAGCATGGATTGAGCCAGAGAGTTGATTCCACAAGGATCCTCTACACTTAAGGTAGAAAGAGATACCGAGACAAATTCTGTATTTCCTGTTATGACCATACAAACTTGCATAGATAGGCCAGGAGGAGATTCAAGGACACCTAAGAGGCAATCACCATCAAGGATGCCTGTCGGTGGAATCCAGAAATCACAATTTTGAGCAGCGGGCAAGCTCACAACATGCACTAGAAAAAAGGACAGTGCTTTTGATTGTGTGGCTATCATCTTGAATTGTTTATCATATATCCAACAGATGTTTCTGATCACAGCATTGGTTCTCATCCTTCTGTACAGATTCTGGATCAGAGTGGATAAAAATTGATTTTTTAAAAAAAAAATTAAAATTGGGTTTTTAAATTTAAATCAGATTTTTTTTTTCAAATTTATTTTAATAAAATGTCTGAAAAAGTAAGCATTATTCTAAAGATAGGTCATTTTTATTTAAGACACTAATAATTTAGTCTATTCAGCATGAAATGGGCGCTCAGTTATGTAGCATGACGCTGTATATAGAATAGAATAGAATTTTTATTGGCCAAGTGTGATTGGACACACAAGGAATTTGTCTTGGTGCATATGCTCTCAGCGTACATAGAATAAAATAAACATTTGTCAAGAATCATTTATTTATTTATTTATTACTTGGATTTGTATGCCGCCCCTCTCCGAAGACTTGGGGCGGCTCACAACATGTAAAAAGACAAATCATAAGTAATCAACAATTTAAAATGTGGTACAACACTTAATGATTGTCATAGGGGTCAAATAAGCAATGAAGAAGCAATATTAATAAAAATCTTAGGATATAAGCAACAAGTTACAGTCATACAGTCAACATGGGAGGAAATGGGTGAAAGGAATGATGAGAAAAACTAGTAGAATAGAAGTGCAGATTTAGTAGAAAGTCTGACAGTGTTGAGGGAATTATTTGTTTAGTAGAGTGATGGCGTTCGGAAAAAAACTGTTCTTGTGTCTAGTTGTCTTGGTGAGCAGTGCTCTGTAGCGACGTTTTGAGGGTAGGAGTTGAAACAGTTTGTGTCCAGGATGTGAGGGGTCAGTAAATATTTTCCCTGCCCTCTTTTTGACTCGTGCAGTATACAGGTCCTCAATGGAAGGCAGGTTGGCAGCAATTGTTTTTTCTGCACTTCTAACTATCCTCTGCAATATTCTGCAATATTTACATTTTTGGTAAACTCACTCAATGAATCCAACCTCTACAAGCTGAGAGAACATGCACTGCATTGATGCATTCACACAATTTCACCGTTAGCATGAGATACATCATAAAACAAAGTTCACGAATATGCCACTACCCCAATATTGCATATAAACAAATGTCCAGTATTACACCCTCTGAATTATACAGAGAATAGATGGTACCTAGGGATTTAATTTTTTTTGCAAAACCAGGCAGGTGGAAGTCTGCAAAATAAGTTGTTTGAATAACAACATCCTTTTTTGGAGGGGGGCAGATTTTATTCAAGCTTCTAATTAACTAAGCTTCTCTTGATTAAAGGGACTCTAACTTATTTTATTAAGCTATTGGAACCATAGCATATCACTGTGAGAGGAAATAAAAGTTTTAGATGGCTTTTTCCTCGTCAAGGAAATGGCGTGTCTAATGTTCTTAAATTATAAGTTAAGTTTGGGCAGTTTAGGATTCAACAAAGCAAGGCCAAAAATACATGTTGGTTATGACCTATAAAGCCCTTCATGGCATCGGACCAGAATATCTCCGGGACCGCCTTCTGCCGCACGAATCCCAGCGACCGGTTAGGTCCCACAGAGTTGGCCTTCTCCGGGTCCTGTCGACTAAGCAATGTTGTTTGGCGGGACCCAGGAGAAGAGCCTTCCCTGTGACGGCCCCGACCCTCTGGAACCAGCTCCCCCGGATATCAGAGTTGCCCCCACCCTCTTTGCCTTTCGCAAGCTCCTTAAAACCCACCTCTGTCGTCTGGCATGCGGGAATTGAAATTTCCCTTCCCCCTAGGCTTATAGAATTTATACATGGTATGCTTGTATGTATGAGTGGTTCTTTAAATTTGGGTTTTTAAGATTGTTTTAATATTAGATTTGTTTACATTGTCTTTTTATATTGTTGTTAGTCTTTGGAGAGGGGCGGCATACAAATCTAATAAATACTAATACTAATACTAGAGTTGTCTGGCAGACTGTTACATCCTCCAATCATGATCCCCCCCCCCAGAATACCTGCATTTACGTCCGCTTTTATCCTAAACTCCCAACCACCCCGGCTGCAGCCTCAATCTGATTGGTTGAGGCTTCAGTAACCAGAGAGCGGGAGAATAGACAGCTCCCATTGGTTAAGAGACTGACAGCTTGCATATAAAAGAGCAGTCAGACCTCAGTTCTCCATTGTTGTTGCTGTTTACTAAGTTTGGTGCTGAATAAAGCTTCTTGTTAAACAGTTCGTCTGAAGCATCCATTCAAGCAATCAACATCCCGGCTATCTATCACTAGCACTGAGAATGTTAGAAGCCATTTTATTCTTCTTCCTTGCTATCACTGCCACTGCCGCCGTGGGACACCATTGCAAATATTTTTTTCTCCTCAAACTGCAATCTCCCAGCTGCCAACCTGCCTTCCATTGAGGACCTGTATACTGTACGAGTCAAAAAGAGGGCAGTGAAAATATTCTGGACATAAACTGTTTCAACTCCTACCCTCAAAATGTCACTACAGAGCACTCCCCACCAAGACAACTAGACAAAAAAACAGTTTTTTTTCCTGAATGCCATCACTCAGCTAAACAAATAATTCCCTCAATACTTTCAAACTATTTACTAAGTCTGCACTATTATTATATATTAAGTCTGCACTATTATTATATTATATATATATTATATATTATTATATATCCATCCTAAGATAAAATACAGAAAATAGTATAAGGGCAGACTACATGGACCATGAGGTCTTTTTCTGCCGTGAGACTTCTATGTTTTTATGTTTCTACTACTACTAGTTTTTTCTCATCATTCCTATCACCCATTTCCTCCCACTTATGACTGTATGACTGTGGCTTGTTGTTTGTATCCTTAAGATTTTTATGAATATTGATTGTTTCCTCATTGCTTATTTGACCCCTATGACAATCCTTAAGTGTTGTACCTCATGATTCTCGACAAATGTACCTTTTTCTTTTATATAAACTGAGAGTATATGCACCAAAGACAAATTCCTTGTGTGTGCAATCACACTTGGCCAATAAAGAATTCTATTCTATTCTATTCTATTCTATTCTAGCGAAAGCTACTAAGTTTACCTCAGGAGCCGTCTCCTTAGCTTTAGTCATTCACCACGTCATTTAGGATGGCTACGCTATCTTCCTTCCCTCCCTTTGAACCTGCAATGGTGATTCGGGATGACTATTTATCTAGATTGGAGTGTGTCTTCAGAGCTGCTGATCTGACTGAACTTTCTGGGACTAGAAAACTGGGCTATTTCCTAAGTTCTTATTTCAGAGACGTATTTGCAACTGCCAGGGGTCTAACAGCTCCTCAAGAGGTTTACCTTGTTCCATGGGACATTCTAATTGATAAGTTACGCAACCATTACTCTCCTGCTCCCTCCAAGGTAGCCAGGAGGCATGTTTTTAGACAGCGCTTCCAAAAAGAGGAAGAGTCTATTGATGATTATGTTGCTGCCCTGAGAACCACAGCTGTGAATTCTCAGATCTGGAGGGACCTCCTTTTGGATCACCTGATCTGTGGGGTCCAGGATCGGAGACTCCAGAGACGGCTGTTGGCAAGAAAATATATAACACTTGCTACGGTCCTAGATGAGCTCTCATAAAAATCTGCCTCTGAAATTTGTTTTATTTATTTATTTGTTTGTTTGTTTGTTTGTTTATTAGATTTGTATGCCGCCCCTCTCCGCAGACTCGGGGCTGCTAACAACAATAAAAAAGACAATGTAAACAAATCTAATATTAAAAATAATCTAAAAAACCCCCAATTTAAAGAACCAATCATACATACAAGCATACCATGTATAAATTCTATAAGCCTAGGGAGGGAGGGAAAATTTCAATTCCCCCATGCCTGACGACAGAGGTGGGTTTTAAGGAGCTTGCGAAAGGCAAGGAGGGTGGGGGCAACTCTGATATCTGGGGGCAGTTGGTTCCAGATAGTCGAGGCCGCCACAGAGAAGGCTCTTCCCTTGGGTCCTGCCAGACGACATTGCTTAGTCGACAGGACCCGGAGAAGGCCAACTGTGGGACCTAACTGGTCACTGGGATTCATGCGGCAGAAGGCGGTCCCGGAGATATTCAACCAACAATTGTGACCGGAAACCGATCGGCAACCAATGCAGACAGCGGAGTGTTGGTGTGACATGGGCATATTTAGGAAAGCCCATAATAGCTCTCACAGCTGCATTCTGCACAATCTGAAGTTTCCGAACACTTTTCAAAGGTAGCCCCATGTAGAGAGCATTACAGTAGTCGAGCCTCGAGGTGATGAGGGCATGAGTGACAATGAGCAGTGAGTCCCGGTCCAGGTAGGGCCGCAACTGGTGCACCAGTCGAACCTGGGCAAACGTCCCCCTCGCCACAGCTGAAGGATGGTTCTCTAATGTAATCTGTGGATCGAGGAGGACGCCCAAGTTGCGGACCCTCTCTGAGGGGGTCAATAATCCCCCCCCCCAAGGGTTATGGACGGACAGATGGAATTGTCCTTGGGAGACAGGACCCACAGCCACTCCGTCTTATCTGGGTTGAGTTTGAGTCTGTTGACACCCATCCAGACCCCAACAGCCTCCAGGCACCAGCACATCACTTCCACTGCTTCACTGACTGGACAAGGGGTGGGGTTGTACAGCTGGGTATCCTCTGCATATTGATGATGCATCACCCCATGCCCTTGGGTGATCTCACCCAGCGGTTTCATGTAGATATTAAATAGTAGGGGGGAGAGGACAGACCCCTGAGGTACCCCACAAGGGAGCAACCTAGAGGTCGACCTCTGACCCCCATAGCAATGGGTTAAAAATAAACAAGGAGAGAAGTAACTTAGAACTAAGGAGAAATTTCCTGACAGTTAGAACAATTAATCAGTGGAACAACTTGCATCCAGATGCTCCAACATCAGACATTTTTAAGATGATGTTGGATAACCATTTGTCTGAAGTAGTGTAGGGTTTCTTGCCTAAGCAGGGGGTTGGAGTAGTAGATCCCCAAGGTCCCTTCCAATTCTGTTGTTGTGTTGCTGTTGTTATTATTGTTATTATTATTATTAAATTTTCCCATAAAGATTATCAGGGGAACATAATTCCTATTGTGGTGAGGGGGTATTTCTTTGTTTCCTCCACAGGTTTCAATGGCTGCCTGCCCATCATCACTGTTGATGGAAATCTCCCATCGCTAGTACACAGCTGTCAGTTTAAAAGTCACCGACATTCATGCCACCACCACCTTTGAAAACCCCATGGCATCTCTACAGCTGGAATTTCCTGATGTTTTTAGCCAGGGGCTTGGTAAATATATTGGCACACCCCTTTCTTTTAATTTGGACCCTCAGTTAGAGAGGGAGGGAGGGGAAGAGAGAGAGAGAGAGAGAGAGAGAGAATGTTGCATTTATAGGGACACCAAATTCTTTAGTAAATATTGACCAAATGCCTACACTTCTCTTACACTTCCTCACTTAACTATTCCATGCAACTCTGCCAATTGCATTGGCAGTTCTGTGTTAGCAAAAACTTCAGAAGAGAAGGATTTAGGGGTAGTGATTCCTGACAGTCTCAAAATGGGTGAGCAGTGTGGTCGGGTGGTAGGAAAAGCAAGTAGGATGCTTGGCTGCATAGCTAGAGGTATAACAAGCAGGAAGAGGGAGATTGTAATCCCCTTATATAGAGCGCTGGTGAGACCACATTTGGAGTACTGTGTTCAGTTCTGGAGACCTCACCTACAAAAAGATATTGACAAAATTGAACGGGTCCAAAGACGGGCTACAAGAATGGTGGAAGGTCTTAAGCATAAAATGTATCAGGAAAGACTTAATGAACTCAATCTCTATAGTCTGGAGGACAGAAGGGAAAGGGGGGACATGATTGAAACATTTAAATATGTTAAAGTGTTAAATAAGGTTCAGGAGGGAAGTGTTTTTAATAGGAAAGTGAACACAAGAACAAGGGGGACACAATCTGAAGTTAGTTGGGGGAAAAGATCAAAAGCAACGTGAGAAAATATTATTTTACTGAAAGAGTAGTAGATCCTTGGAACAAACTTCCAGCAGACGTGGTTGGTAAATCCACAGTAACTGAATTTACACATGCCTGGGATAAACATATATACATTGTAAGATACAATACAGGAAATAGTATAAGGGCAGACTAGATGGACCATGAGGTCTTTTTCTGCCGTCAGTCTTCTATGTTTCTATGTTTCTATGTTTCTATCCTACCCAAAACAAAATGGAAAGCGGGGCTGCAGGATGGATGAAGTGTTAGATTGGGGCTGGGAGAATCTTATCCAACCCCACCCCTCTTCTGAAATAAAAAAAACTTCTCAAAGTAAAAAAAAAAGCTTGTCTTTTTGAATGAACAATTCTATTGGGAGCAAATGGGTTTAGATTAACACCACAATATGCTCAGAAATAAATAGATAAGCTCTCTGTTCCTCACTCCCAGTTAATGGAGTGCAACTAGGTCATGCGGAATTGTTAAGGATCTACTTTTTATCCATTTGTTTTGGAAAAAAGTGGAAGACATCAACTGTTAACTACATTTCCGAATCGCACCAGGAATTATGTTCTCAGGAGGGAGGGGGAAATGTTCAGATTTGATAACGCTCTTAATACTAACGCTTGTCCAGCTCTGGATTTAAAAATGAGGGATTGAAGAAGTAAAAGGGTTAAAAAAAGAACTCACTGATAAAGCTCAAAAGCAATAACTGAAAGATAACAACATGCATGGGCTGTCTTTCTGATAGAATACAAAAGGGGGGAAATGCAATTAGATACTTGCACTGGTTCGAAAGATAAAAGTTGGCAGTTTTGCTTTATCTGGGCAAATTTAAGCTTTGTTCCCATTTCATTTGAAGGGAAAAAATGAATTACTTTGGCTGATTCCCAGTTTTCACTTTCACAATTTTAGAGGCCAGGCCAACAGGAAGAAACCAATTTGGACACTGCTTTGTCACCAACAAGAACCTGGGATATTTGAAAACTCTGTGGCCTGTCTTTCCTTAAGGGAAAAACCATTTTAGCAGCCAACTATTATGTAGAAGTGGTTTTTATCTCTACTCACCACCATCATTCCAATAGTCCTAGAATGACAGTTCCTCCAGCCTTAAGTTACCCTGAGTTGCAGAAGCTGCCACAACTTCCCTCTGGAATCAGCTCCCGCCCCCCACCGGAGATTTGCACTGCCCCCACCCTCCTTGTCTTCCCAAAAAGTTTAAAGACTCATCTTTATCGCCAGGCCTGGGGTCATTAGATCTTTTCCCCTGACCAATGAGTGTTTTTAAGTGTGTTTTATGGAATGAGCGATTATGAATTGGTTTAAATCATTTTAGGATTTTTGGGGTTTTTAATTACATTAATTGGATTAGATGTACCACTACGTTTTTTATATATGTTGTGACCCACCACAGGTCCTTGGAGAGGGGCGGCATACAAATCCAATAAATACTACTCTGAAAGACTAGTAGATGCTTGGAACAAACTTGCAGGAGACGTAGTTGGTAAATCCACAGTAACTGAACTTAAACATGATAAACATCTACCCATCCTAAAATAAAATACAGGAAATAGTGTAAGGACAGACTAGATGGACCATGAGGTCTTTTTCTGCCGTCAGTCTTCTATGTTTCTATGTTTTCTATGTTTCTAAATAACAAACAAACAAACAAACAAACAAACATCTAGGAACAATGAGCACACTGCTCACACAGATAGCAATAGCACTTAGATTTATATACCGCTTCAGAGTATATAAGCCCTCTCTAATTGGTTTTCAGAGTCAGCATATTGCCCCCAACAATCTGGGTCCTCATTTTACCCACCTTGGAAAGATGGAAAGCTGAGTCAACCTTCAGCCTGATGAGAATCGAACTGACAAACTGCCGGCAGTCAGCAGAAGTAGACTGCAGTGCTGCACTCTAATCACTGCACCACACACAGCTCATGTGCCTACAGGCGCTGGTCTGTTGCTCACACAAATAAGGATGTGTATGTTTTCATGGTCCTGTTGCAAACCCCTCATGGCCCACAAGTTGGGGACACCTGTGCTAGACCAAATTGGCTCTCAATTGCCCTATAGGGCAGTGATGTTGAACCTACGGCACCTGTGCCACAGATGGCACATGGAACTATATCTGCTGGCATCCGAGCCATTGCTCTAGCTCAGGTGCAACATGCATGTGTGTGCCAACCAGCTGATTATTGGCTCACACAGAGGATCTGGGAGGGCATTTTTGACTTCTAGAGAGCCTCTGGGGGATGGGGAGGGCTTCAGGGAAGCCTTTGGAGCCTGGGGAGGACGAAACACGAACATACTGGGCCTGCCAGAAGTTCGGAAACTGGACATTTCCAGCCTCCAGAGGGTTTCCTGGGGGCGGGGAAGCTGTTTTCACCCTCCCAAGACATTGAATTATGGGTGTGGGCACTCACTCATGCACAATAGTGCGTGCTTGTGCTCTTTCGGCACCCGAGAGGAAAAAGGTTTGCCATCACCACTATAGGGTGATCGGTTTCCGGTCACAATTCAAAGTGTTGGTAATGACCTTTAAAGCCCTACATGGCATTGGGCCAGAATACATCCGGAACCGCCTTCTAACGCATGAATCCCAGTGGCCGATAAGGTCCCACAGAGTTGGCCTTCTCCAGGTCCCGTTGACCAAACAATGCCATTTGGCGGGCCCCAGGGGAAGAGCCTTCTCTGTGGCGGCCCTGGCCCTCTGGAATCAACTCCCCCCAGAGATTAGAATGGCCTCCACCCTCCTTGTCTTTCGCAAATTACTCAAGACCCACCTTTGTCGCCAGGCATGGGGGAGTTAGGATATTCCTTCCCCTAGGCCATTACAAGTTATGTATGGTATGTCTGTGTGTATGTTTGGTTTTTATAATAAGGGTTTTTAGTTGTTTTATTAAATTGGATTGTTACATGTTGTTTTTTATCATTGTTGTTAGCCGCCCCGAGTCTGCGGAGAGGGGCGGCATACAAATCCAATAAATAATAATAATAATAATAATAATAATAATAATAATAATAACAACAACAACAACAACAACAACAATATCCAAAATAACTCTTTCGGCAGCATATAAGGAAAATTATTATAAACTTTTTTACAGATGGTATATTCCCCCAGCTAGATTAGCAAAGATATACCCAACATTATTAGACACATGTTGGAAGTGTAAAAATGAAAGAGGCACTTTTTTCCATATGTGGTGGTCATGTCCTAGGATACAAAAAATCTGGAAAACAACTCATACCTGGCTTTCAGAGATTACGAAAGAGGAAATCGAATTCACTCCAGAAGCTATGCTATTAGGAGTTTGGAGAAAACAATACTCAAAACAAACAATGCTTCTTACAACACACATAAACACCGCAACGAGAATTGCAATAGCGCAACTCTGGAAAAATGACCAGACCGCAACGGAAGAATTAATTATAGATAAGATATATACATGCGTGGAGATGGACGAACTCACTAACTCAAACAAGGGAAACAAAATCACGGAATCGAAACGAACATGGCAAAAATGGCATGAATGGGTTCAAAAAAGAATATAGAAACAATATAATAAGAAGCAACAGTACAATGGAAACAATCTACAGCTACCTTGTAAAAAGTTTTATTTACCAGTTATTGAATATAACAAATATTAGAATATAAAAGTATGAAATATAATGTATATATAATGAAATATAATGTATAGTCTTCGGAGAGGGGCGGCATACAAATCTAATAAATTATTATTATTATTATTATTATTATTATTATTATTATTATTATTATTATTATTATATAATGGAATGTAACAGGTAAAAATCTATTATAAGAATTTTAATAGAGATGGTTTATAATCTGTAAAACAGAATAATGTGTGATTTGAACTATATGTGAAAACTCAATAAAGAAATTAAAATAAATAAATAATAATAATAATAATAATAATAATAATAATAATAATGGCACTTAAGAGATACCCTCCATTCTCTGTTTCCAATGTTTAAAAAAGTAGCTAAGAGAAGCATCTCAGTGACACACCTGGCATCCCCTGGTTCTGAAAGAGAGAGATACACAGGCAAAGAATGTTCTTTCCACTCTCTCCAACTATCAGAGCGCTTTAAACTCTGCCTTTTAAGCACACAGCATGGGTTTTGTCCCATTTAGAGCAGAGTTTGTACAGAAAGTGAACAATGCTGAGCCATTCATTCTACACTCCTGAGACGCACTTAAAAATTGCCAGTTGTGATATAAAACCTGACTTCCTTGGGGATAATGTGCCTTTTTACCAAAAGAGACACACTAACTTAATCCACCCCATGCCTTTCCTTAGCATTTCTATGATCAGATCTCCAGGTGCCTTTATCGTTATCAAATTAATACAAAAACACCATGTAATCCCTTTCCAAATAAGCGCAGTGGCTTTTTAAAAAAGGTAAGGAGATAATGCACCTTTTCTTTTTTTAAAAAAAGAAGAAGAAAGATTACATCTCTTTTTACTGTTTCCCAAGGGCCTTTTCAAGATTCAGGAGGGCGTTCAAAAAAAAAAGGCGAAATAACCCACCTGGGTTTACTTGAAGACGGCAAACACACAACAAGGATAATCAAGAGTTTGCATTAGCTTAGCACTCGCTCTGCATTCCAAAGCAAGACACGGGCAAGATATTTAAACACTATCGCTGCCAACATGGGGAGAGATAGAGATGATTATAAAAGAACACTGTAGACCGAAGCCGCTAGATAAATTATTAACAACACTCCATGGGCTCAAACCACTTGCTCTGAAGTATTACTGCCGACTTGAATAATACTGGGAAGGCCACATTCAGATCTATCACGTCTTTTCGGCTTCCAATTTAAGGTGTTGAAAGTTGAAGGGGAAAAAAAGATTGCAGAGGTAAGGATTAACACTGACAAATCCTACAGATATAACAGCCATTAAGCCTCTGACACAAGGATCAAGTCCTCCTCAGGATAGATCCTTTCCTCTTTGGAGTGACTCCCTTTGCTGGTGACAGAAAGTCCTCTGTTTGAAACCCCTGGCTCACTCTTGTCACAAGCAGTTAATAGACAGCCTTACTCTCTAGGAGCGATGAGCTCACAATTTTAATTCCTGCTGGCATTTAGTTTATATGCTGCACTATGTAGAAGCACTCAATAATGATCATGGAAATGCAGAATTGAATACATCTCAGAATGTATGTACAGCGATTCCATGTTTTTCGCGGGGGATGTGTTCCAAGACCACCCGTGAAAAACGAATTTCCGTGAAGTAGAGGAAATATTTTTTTTAATGTATTTAAGGAGTATTTGGACTTTTAAAACCCACCCTTTGCATTAAACAGTTATTCTATAATGTTTCTCTGCTAGAACTACATGTGATATCCTACTAGTTTCTTTAATAGAGTACAGTAGTGCAGTGGTACCTCGTGATACGAACCCCTCGTCATACAAACTTTCCGAGATACGAACCCAGGGTTCAGAAATTTTTTGCCTCTTCTTACAAACTTTTTCCGCCTTATGAACCCGCCGCCCAAATGCTGAACCCGGAAGTTCGGCAAAAGTTCGGGTTCGGGTGGCCGCCGAGGAGCCCCACCACCCGGCTGTCACCTTTCGAAACAGCCAGGGGCTTCTCGGCGTCCTCCCAAACCCGAACACCAAACCCGAACTTTTGCCAAACTTCCGGGTTTGGCATTTGGGAGGCCACCGAGAAGCCCCGCCGCCCAGCTGTCAACTTTTGAAACAGCCAGGGGGCTTCTCAGCGTTCTCCCGAATGCCGAACCCGGAAGTTCAGCAAAAGTTCGGGTTCAGCGTTGGAGTTCAGGGGAACACTGAGAAGCCCCACCGCCCGGCTGTCAGCTTTGCAAAAGAGCGTGGAGCTGTCGGCCAGTCGGGAAGCTCAAACGGAGGTGGGGAATCCCAATAGGGAATTCCATGGGCGGAGCTTTGACATCACGAAGACGTCCTTCCTGGACTCCACGTTTTGGCTGGCATGGTCCATGTGATGAACTTGTAGGTATGGGCACAAGGAATGAACCTTAACCTGAGTGGAGAACTGTAAGAAAAAAAATTATTATTATCCCTCAAAGAGAACCCATGTCAGATTCTTAACGGGGGTCTGCACAGGCTCCTAATTCGTCAGTGTGAACCCCACAGAAAATTAGGATAAAGAATTTACTTTTCAGATTCATGACCAGGGTGAAACAGTGATGCTGGGGAATATCATCCCTCCCCTTGCTCGGCTTTGAAGGAAAGTGGAACAGTGACAAAGTGACACATAAATCAATTAACAAGGACTACTTTCAACTTCAGCCCTTGTTCCAGTCATATCATTCAATGACTCATCAATATCTCAGTTTCTAATGCGAGCTGCATAAAAATTCCTGATCTTTTTGAAAAGGGAAAAAAAAAGTTATATAAAATCGTGCTCCTTGTAAAAAGAAAAGAAAAAATAAGTTTATTTGCGAGAGCAAATGCTATTTTAAAAGGAGAGGTAGGAACCTCTTTTGATTGCTTTAAAGATCCGTAGAATTCCTAAATTATATTACTTTCTAGCTACAGAGAAAACCCATTTCGCTTTATTGATTACTTGACCTGTACTTGCTGTGGAAAATCTAGAATAAGATACCAAGATCTATTCACTTGATTGTCTTAACTGGAGAAAAAGACTTTGCATAAACAATTCAACGCTGGTCTCGAATAATAAATGTTAAAAGCATATACATCATTATTTGTAAGTAGGTCCCCCATCTCCTTTCTAATACAATTTGTTCCACACTTACCGCTGAACAAAAGCGGTGAAAAGTAAATTTTGAGGACCTGAAAAATGCATCTGGCTGAATGTTTTCATTTGCCAAGTGTTTGGCAAAGAACTTGTTTTGATGCAATAACACCTACAACTCATACTTGTGTGGTGGTTTATAATGGAGAGGAAGAGATGGGGGGGAAAAACAACCTCTGAATGCTTTTACTAAAGTACATTTTGTTCTCCTTATACTGAAAAAAGCCTCTCTCTCTCTTTTTAAGAGACTTTTTAGCTTCAGCAAATGAATCCACGTTTATCTCTTTCGCACTTGGAAGAGGTTTCGTTTTAATTATATTATGTGAATACATGTAGTCCTTGACTTAATGTCCACAAATGAGTCAAAATGTATGTTGCAAAGTGAGACTTTACTTGAGTGGAGTTTGCCCCATTTTATGATCTTCCTTGGCACTGTTATTAAGCGAATCATGGCAGTAAGATGGATGTTAAGTGAATCTGGCTTCCCCATTGACTTCGTCTAAAGGTTGCAGAAGGTGATCGCTTGATCCTGGGACACTGCAACCATCGTAAGTGTGAGGAGTCATTTGCCAAACGTCTCAATTTTTGATCATGTGGCCGTGGGATGCAGCAGCGGTTGAAAGTGTGGAAAATGGTCACAAGTCACTTTTTTCAGAGATGTTGTAACTTTGAACGGTCGCTAAATGAACTATTGTAAGTTGAGGACTGCATATACCAATCTTCCTCTGCAAAGAAGGGAGTTTAGTCATCAGCCTGTCTGGTTTGTATTTATAAGCAGAAATACTTAAAACACAGGTAATCCTCGAATTTAGGAGGAAGGTAACAAAATTCAGGAGGAAGGTAACAAATACAGATAATCCTCGATTTACGACCACAATTGAGCCCAACATTTTCGTTGCTAAGGAAGACAGTTATTGAGTTTTGCCCTATTTTAAGACCTTTCTTGCTATACTTTCTTGCCATCACAGTATCAACAGTAGAGTCTTCAAATTTCTAGGTTCTACCATATTGCAAGATTTAAATGGACACCCAACATCAAAAACGTCAGGTTTTTTCCTAAATGCAATCACTCTGCCAAACAAATAATTCCGCCAAACTATTTATTAGGTCTGCACTACTATTAATCTTCTCATTGTTCCCATCACCAATCTCCTTCCACAAATGACTGTATGACTGTAAACTTTGTTGTTTGTAGCCTCACAATTTATATTGGCTGGTTCCTAATATGACTTTGATTGCTTATTTGAATCCGGACTATAATTAAGTGTTATAACCTTATGATACCTGATAAACATATTGTTTCTTTTATGTACACTGAGAGCATATGCACCAAAGACAAATTATTTGGCCAATAAAGAATTCTATTATTCTATTCTATTCTATTCTAACTGAATCACTGCAGCTATTAAATTATTAGCATGGTAGTCTTTTATATAGCATGGTAGCTACGTTAATTTGGTTTCCCCATTGACTTTGCTTGTCAGAAGTTAGCAAAAGTTGATCACATGATCCCACCATATGTCAATCATGAGAAATACATTATCAGTTGCCAAGCGACCAAATTTAGATCGCTTGACCATGCAAGGCTCATAGGTCACTTTTTTTTATTGCCAATGTAATTTTGAACAGTCGTTAAATGAATGTTTGGAATACAAACGAAGTTAAACTATCCAAGGCAGTTAATGCTCTTCTCCTCAAGCCTTCAGTAGTTTCCCAATTCAAATTAAAAATGACAGGTCATCAACAACTTTTGGAGAAGATATCTGTTATGGAAGCTTCCAGTTATTGCTTTCCCAAACTCTGCTTGGAGACTGCAAATATTAGCTCTGCCCGGTATTTGTTTATAATCGCCACGAGAAAGCAATAACAATAACACTTACTTATAAACCACTTCATGGTGCTTTACTGCCCTCATGAAGCAGTTTACAGCATTATTGCTCCAAACAATCTAGGTACCAATTTTACCAACCTCAGAAGGATGAAATGCCCCCAGGCACGTAATTATTGGCTGAAAATTAAAGGATGGATAAAAGATATACTGCAATTCGATTTAGAATTAAAACCAGAGACCTATCTTCTAGGGCTTGTTAGAGGGCAATACGTAAAATCAAAATACTACCTAATCATCCATATAATAACTGCAGCGAGATTAGCCTGTGCACAAATGTGGAAAGATAATAACCTCCCAACAGATAATATGATTATAAAGAAACTTATGGATTGCGCTGAAATGTCCAGGCTCACTTTTGAACTACAAAATAAACAAGAGAAAGACTTTTACACAATTTGGGAAAATCTGTATGAATGGCTTGAAACCAGAAGAAATGACTAATAAACAAGTAAATAATATATGGATATAATTGATAACTATAAATAACACAATAAAATGTAAACAATTGATATATGGATTAGATAAAGCAACAAGGAGATATATAGAGTTTGCTTTTTGATTCATCAGGAATGCAAACAAAATGGAAATGTATCCATTTTCCTTTCTTTTTCTATTTTCTTCTTATTCTATCTTCTTTTCTCTCTTTTTTTCTCTCTGTCCATCTTTACATGTTTGCAATAGTCGTTTACTATTCTTTTTGAATTGTATTGTTTTTCTATTTGTGAATAAAAACTTTTTAAAAAAAAATTTTTTTTTAAATGAAATGCAGAGTCAATCTTGAGCCGGTTGAGAATCAAACTGCCAAACTGCTGGCAGTGAGCAGTCAGCAGAAGTAGCCTGCAGTACTGCACTCTAACCACTATGCCACTGCGGCTCTCAGTGGTGACAGCCCTAGTGGATTTGTCTTCCCTGCTGTATGGAGAGTACAGGAAAAGTTGGCAACTATGCTAAAAGTATCCATTACATCCAAAGTGGGGGTTACCAAAGAGTGTGGGTGTGTTTGTGGGTGTGGAGGGAGAGGGTGTGCTTTTTGTTTTATTTTTCAGAAAAGAAAGTGAAAAAATCGAGACAGACAGTCCTATAGATGGTTGCACTGGGCTGTTGTAGTTAACAATTGTGCACGAGAAGACAGCAACTGGCACTCGCTATTAGATGGTAGGAAAGAGGTGGATAGTCACAATAGGGCATTCTTTAAAGCAGACAATACACCAGTGATTAAGCTATTACAATGTTTATTGACATCAGGTCAAAAGAAGCATTTATGAAAACTGTATCATCCTAGAATGAATGGGAGTTCCACAGCCCAGAACATTCTTAGCTAACATACAATATTATCAGCTAGAAAAAATAGAATGGTAAAAGAATAATAGAGTTGGAATAATAATAATAATAATAATAATAATAATAATAATAATAATAATAATAATTTATTAGACTTGTATGTCGCCCCCTGTCCGGAGACTCGGGGCAGCTCACAACAATAAAAAACAATATAGCTACAAATCTAATAATTAAAACTATGACTAAAACCCATTATCTTTAGTGATGGGCGAACCGAACCTGCACAATTCGGGTCCATACCGAATTTTGCGGTGTTCGGTATGCCGAACACGAACCTGAATTTTTTTCAAACTTCGGGCAAAGTTCGGGGTCGTGTTTGGCCTTCGGAGCTTTGACGTCACCAGCAGGTTGCTAAGGACGCCAAGGTGATCACTTCCTGGATTCCATGGCATCCTTAGCAACCTGCTGGTGACGTCAAAGCTCCCCCCCCCCCGGAATCCCTTCGTGGGAGGGATTCCCAATCTCCTTCAAAGGGAGGTCTTCACGTAAAAATAAACATTGTTATTTTTACGAAAAAGGACGCTGCAGCGGTGCTGCAAGCAAAGGATGGTCCTTTCACGTAAAAATAAACATGTTAATAAACAACTTTCTGAGGTCAATAAAATGAGGACCCATATTTGTTGGGGGCAATATACTGACTCTGTAATAAGGTAGATTAAAAATTGATGTTTTTTTAAAAAATGATTTTTTAATTTAAATCGTATTTCTTTATTTTTAATCAAATTAAAGTTATAGAATGCTTTTGGAGTAAAAATCGATCTAAATATAGTTTTCTATTAATAATACATTAATAATTTAGTTTATTCAGCATTATTCCGTTATGTAGCATGAGACTGTATATTCTGCAATATTGGGACAGTTGGTGAGTCAACAGCAAGTCAGGGAAGGAACCGCTGCAGGACTAAGATGACAGCTGCTCCTTAAAAATTATGATTTAAATTGAACTGATTTAAATCAAGCCCTTTTACTAGTGATTTAAATTGTGATTTAAATTGACTTGATTTAAATCAAATCCACCCAGCTCTGTAAACCACTTAGAGAAGGCTGTAAAGCACTATGAAGCAATATATAAATCTATGTGCTATTGCTAGATCTGGAATATTACCCTTAAAAAAAGGACTTTGGTAAATACCAGAACTTCCTCTAACTTCGATTAGCCTACTGCACTGACCTCCAGATTGAAGGACCACAATTGGGAGGAATGAAAGAAATAACTATGCTTCCAATAAATGTTGGAAGTCTGTCATATATTTGCAGGGTACCTACAGAAATGGAAAGTTTTTGTAGTTTATCCATATGGAAAGAGGCAGACATTTGAAAGATGACAACAGTTTTCAACACCTCCATTCAGAGATTATTAGAATCTTGAAACAACCCAAGAAGAAACTGTTATTCACGTCATAATACTCTACCATGAAATCTTGGATTGCTTTGGAGACAAAACAATCCATCTGTCTCAAGATACATTAAACTTCACACAATTCCTTTTACACTTAGGCACAGATATTCAAAGCACATGGATATCTGGTTGTAAATGAAGAAACATCAGACCATTTGCCAAAAAAAAAAAAAGATTTCTGTCTTAACTTAAATACTTTTATGTGGAGCAGAAATGAAACAGTGACTAATATTTTGAAGTAAAACAAATGTTTTCCTTCTATTCTTTGGGGGGAGATGAACAGCAGAGTAGATAATCTTTTTGTAATACATTAAAAAAAAAACCCAGCAGGACTGAATTGAGAAAACTGATACATGTCGGGTATTTTTTAACTAAGTCTCCCAGAGGAATTCAAAATTTAACCATGTAAGAAGACAATGAAAAATTAACTTTTAAATATGTTAAAGGGTTAAATAAGGTTCAGGAGGGAAGTGTTTTTAATAGGAAATGAACACAAGAACAAGGGGACACAATCTGAAGTTAGTTGGGGGAAAGATCAAAGGCAACATGAGAAAATATTATTTTACTGAAAGAGTAGCAGATCCTTGGAACAAACTTCCAGCAGACGTGGTTGGTAAATCCACAGTAACTGAATTTAAACATGCCTGGGATAAACATATATCCATTGTAAGATAAAATACAGGAAATAGTAGAAGGGCAGACTAGATGGACCATGAGGTCTTTTTCTGCCGTCAGTCTTCTATGTTTCTAACTAAACCAATATGGATTTTTATTCTCTGAAAACTCATGTTAAACTCTAAAGGTTTCCTGAGGTCGAATTTCTATTGCGCTTCACAAAGCAGCAATAGCACAGAGATTTATATACCACTTCATAGTGCTTTACAGCCTTCTCTAAAATATAGTGTCAGCATATCACCCCCAACGAGTTTGGTCCTCATTTTACTGACCTTGGAAGGGTGGAAAATTGAGTCAACCTTGAACCTGTCAAGATTGAACACCCTGCAGTGGGCAGAGTCACTCTGTATTTCTGCATTCTAACCACTGGGGCATCAGGGTTCCTGTTTGAAATTTTCAGAAAGGACTAAAAAAAGGAAATGTTTATATTCAAAAGGGAACTATTAATCAACACAGTCCAGTTATTACCAATAAATTACAATACTCTGCAACTTTCCTCAGTTTCCCCTTATTTCTTCAAAACTAAACTCTCCAGCTTGGGCATCCATTTCAAAGATCTTTCCAATATTCACAAATAATAATTTCAAAAGGGAGCACTGATGATAACTTAAAAACAAATTTGCATTGCAAAACTGGAAGATCCACTAAATCCTCCTGGATATGGATTGATAAGATGGCAAGAGAAAATACTATCAATTCTTTTCTGCCGGCATGTCTTAACCGTGCGTAATTACAGGGTAATTAGTCCAGAAAGACATACACCACACGATAGAAGGAAAACCCAAAAATCTTTATCAACAGAAAAACAGAAACAGCTTCCTTTTTAAAGGTCAAAGGGATTTTCTGCTACACACAAGGCACAGGTTAAATACAATCCAAATGCTCACCCAATAACTGGGAAATTGAGTCCAATTCTAAAGTCCAGAAAGTCCACACACAATCTTGAACTGCAAAAACCACGATCTTGACGAAACTATGAATCAGATAAACTGCCATGAGGCTAAAACAGCAGGCTGTTCTTTTATCTGTAGCACTAATTACAGCAGCCCCACACAGGTGGCCTCATTTATCTCCTGTAATAATCCTTCAGTTGTTGTCTCCTATGCATCACTCTACGCATGCATGGATATGTCATACATTCTTGTTCAGAATCCAGGGATGATAAGGATGGTTGATCTTCTCCTGGGCTGTCTGCCAAACTCCCCTCTTCCAAGTCACCCCCACCTTCTTCTTCTTCCGAGGAAACTTCACTCCCTGACTCTGTCGGCAATAAAACAGGCCTATGACATGTTGATGTTTCCCCTGCATCCACCTCCACATTCCTTGGGGCAGGAGCTGGGCCAGAGCCAGCCACAACAAATTCCAGATAGAAACACACCCCTGTTAAGGAGTATGCAGAGTGACCCCTAAGTTATCAATGATGTACATGCACAAAGGAAAACGTGGAGATCTAGCAGATATCCAGCAGATAGTCAGGAGATATGAGGAATGGTTCAGTCATACAAACCAGATACATTAAAATAGTATTTACTTTAGCAAATATCATAGTCAAGTTAAACAGTCCAGTCATACACAGTCAAGCCAGTCAATAACTCTCAATACATTAACAATTCAGTGGTACCTCTACCTAAGAATGCCTCTATTTATGAACTTCTCTAGATAAGAATCGGGTGTTCAAGATTTTTTTGCCTCCTCTCAAGAACCATTTTCTACTTACAAACCAAGCCTCTGAAACCAGAAAAGGCAGGGAGAAGCCTCCGTGGGGCCCCTCTAGGAATCTCCTGGGAGGAAACAGGGCTGGAAAAGGTGGGGAGAAGCCTCCTTGGGGCCCCTCTAGAAATCTCCTGGGATGAAACAGGGCCAGAAAATGCAGGGAGAAGCCTCCATAGGGCTTCTCTAGGAATCTCCCGGGAGGAAACAGGGCCAGAAAATGCAGGGAGAAGCCTCCGTGGGGCCTCTCTATAAATCTCCTGGTAGGAAACAGGGCCAGAAAATGCATGGAGAAGCCTCCATAGGGCCTCTCTAGGAATCTCCTGGGAGGAAACAGGGCTTCTACCCTCCCTGTGGTTTCTCCAATCACACGCATTATTTGCCTTTACATTGATTTCTATGGGAAAAATTGCTTCTTCTTACAAACTTTTCTACTTAAGAATCTGGTCACGGAATGAATTAAGTTAATAAGTAGAGGTAGCACTGTACTACAAGCCTTATTTGTACAGCTTACAAATACATAAACTATCATCAAACACACAGTTCTTACTACAGCAGTCACAATGAATCATCAATACCAAACAAGAGAAATAACACAGACGGAGAGAGAGAATCACACTTCTGGCTCCCTCTTATGGTTATCTCCAACACTAACTCTTAAAGCTGTAGTGCTTCAATACATACAAGCATTCATTGTTAACTTGTTTATATATTGCCAAAACCCAAACTGTTATGTACATAGTACTAACTAACAAATAAATCCTACTAAAATATGGAGTGGTTTATGTATCTCCTTCCACTTCTCCCACCCCCCAAAAAATTAGTGTAGTATAGTATCCTTCCATTTGAAGGGTCCTTGGTGTTCCCTGAGCTGAGTTGTTTTCTTGCAGATGTTTCATTACCCAAATTAGGTAACACCATCAGTGCTGATGATTTATTTATTTATTTATTTATTTATTAATAGAATTGAAAGGGACCGTTAGGTCATCGAGTCCAACCCCCTGCCTGAGCAGGAAACCCTACAGCACCCCAGCCAAATGGAAGTCCAATCTCCTCTTGAAGGTGTCCAGAGTTGGGGAGTTCACTACCTCCCCTGGCAGGCAGTTCCATTGGTTGATCGCTCTGACCGTCAGGAAGTTCTTCCTTATTTCCAGGTTGAATCTCTCCTTGGTCAGCTTCCAACCATTGTTCCTCGTCCGGCCCTCTGGTGCCCTGGGGAATAAAGAGACCCCCTCCTCACCGTGGCAACCCCTCAAGTATCTGTAAACTGCTATCGTGTCCCCTCTAGACCTTCTTTTTTCTAGGCTGTCCATGCCCAGTTCTCTCAATCTCTCTTCGTAAGTCTTGGTTTCGAGTCCCCTAATCATTTTGGTTGCTCTTTTTTGCACCTTCTCCAGAGTTTCGATGTCTTTTTTGTAGTGAGGTGACCAGAATTGGATGCAGTACTCCAGGTGGGGTCTGACCAGGGCATAGTAGAGTGGTATTAGTACTTCCCTGGTCTTGGAGCGTATTCCTCTGTTGATGAGTAATAAAATGTCTTCAAGAAAGCAAGTGAGCAAAGAGAGCCCCCCACCATTTCAACCCTGAGCTGCAAACATTATAGTTTATTGGTACCCCTGTGCTTCTTCTACAGTGTTGGGAATCATCTCAGTCACAAATGTAACTCAAGATATAATCCATTCTGCACCTGAGAAATTGTACTTCAAACAATGGGACGTCTCATCAATCAGAGCCAAAAGATCATCTCCCGGTGGATGTCCTCTAAAGGCTCTGAAACTACATACTAGATAACTGACCTATATGTGGGCACGTAAGGTTGCAGGGAGTACTCCCTCCATCTTCCTTAAATAGCTTCTATGATGGATAGAAGGTGGCCAGAGTTTGATGGATGAGGGCTACAAAATGCTCGGAAGAACCAGCAGAGTCATTAGCTTTATTTTACAGGTTAAAACCTGGTCCCAGAGAAATTAAGAGATTATCCAAAAGGTTATTTGATCACAAGATACTCAGCAGGGCAGTCTTGATTCTCTGATTCAGGAGGAAGAACCCAGTAATAAAAAGTGGACATACCGTATTTACAGAAGCTTTCTGTAGCTTTTTAAAAAATTCATGGATGTTTCCCCACCTGATGCCACAATGTTGAACAATGGAGTGGAGTGAAGTGGAGTGGGGTGGAGTGGAGTGGAGTGGAGTGGGGTGGGGTGGGGTGGAGTGGAGTGGAGTGGAGTGGAGTAGAGTAGAGTAGAGTAGAATAGAATAGAATAGAATAGAATAGAATAGAATAGAATAGAATAGAATTCTTTATTGGCCAAGTGTGATTGGACACACAAGGAATTTGTCTTGGTGCATATGCTCTCAGTGTACATAATAGAAAAAGATACATTTGTCAAGAATCGTTTGGTACAATACTTAATGATTCTCATAGGGGTCAAAGAAGCAATGAAGAAACAATCAATATTAATTAAAATCTTAGGATACAAGCAACAAGTTACAGTCATACAGTCCTGAGTGGGAGGAAATTTGTAGTAGAAATGATGAGAAAAAAACTAGTAGAAATAGAAGTGCAGACCTAGTAAGAAGTTTGACAGTGTTGAGGGAATTATTTGTTTAGTAGAGTGATGACGTTCAGGAACAACGTAGAGTAGAGTAGAGTAGAGTAGAGTAGAATAGAATAGAGTAGAATAGAATAGAATAGAATAGAATAGAATAGAGCAGAGCAGAGCAGAACAGAATAGAATTCTTTCTTGGCCAAGTATGATTGGACACACAAGGAATTTGTCTTGAGTGCATATGCACATTTGGTGCACACTGTCAAGGAGCGCCATGGCTCACATGGTACAAAACATTCCAATCAAAAGAGGTCTATCTACAAGCCCCTTTTTTTTCATATGATTCTCTCCTAAGAAATCATATTGATGCGCTCAGCTTTTCAGGCATGCTAAAAATCAGTATGCGTACTGCTCCAGTGCCTTCGTTTTCTTTTTACAATCCAAACAGTATTGAAAAAAATTATCTCCATTATTCCTCCAAGGCCGGGAGGGGAGGGGGAGACAAACAGGAGCTCCACAGTGGAGTAAATAGTCTGATTGCACTAGACCGTAAGGTCAATTCTTCCCCTCTGCAAGAATTACAAAGGAGTTGAAGGTCTAGGACAGGGGTGGTGAACCTTTTTTGGTTTGCAGGCCAAAAAAAGGGTGTGTGCGTGTGCCACACTCATTCCGTCACCCCCATGCGTGCACCTACCCCCCACCGTACTAAAACCAAATGGGCTTTATATCAAGCATTTTCCCTCAAAACTTCCTTAACCAGTTATTACACTGAAAGTAGGGAAAGCAGCCTATTTCATTTTTTTGTATATGACTCTTTTGTATATAAGTTTTTAAACGGAAAAGGAAAAAAGAAAGGAAAAAGTGCAAGGAAGGAAGGAAGGAAGGAAGGAAGGAAGGAAGGAAGGAAGGAAGGAAGGAAGGAAAGCAGGCAAAAAAGTCATTTCCAATCTTCTTTACAGCAGTGTTAAATACAATTATAAATTTACCTCTTACTCTATAATTATAACGTAATTGTTTTTCTGTAATCTAGCTTGTCTAATTACCAAAAGCATACATCTTAGGTTCATATTTTCCCGTTTCATGCAAAATATCTACAAGTGGTTTATCATACAGTTTTTTCACTTGTCCTTCTTCTGCTTCAAATTCCAATAGAGTGGATATATTTTAGCAATTAATTACATGTTTATCCTTCATACACAATTCAGTTCCAGACTCCGCCTTTACATTGTTCAAAACCATGAATTCTTTTGTCTCCTTTAAATCTTTCTAATAAATCTAAATCGCCCGTGACAACTATATTCCCTCTGCCGCCAGTTCTTCCCTTGATTTTATTTTATATTCCCCTTGACAACATTCTCACAATTAAGTAAGCCATTTGTGTTTGCCTATTATTTCTACAACAGCCCATTTCTCATCTAATAACCCATTTCATGACCTCCAGATGTTTGTTATTTCCGTCAGCTCCAACCAACAGAGCCAATAGTAATGAGGTAAGTTGTCAAAAAGACATCCAAAAGTCATTAGTTTGCCCCCTCTAAACTGCCTCAGTTTAGATCAAGAATGCTGTTTTAACATGAAGATCCCACTCAGCTTTTGAGTCATGCTAAGGGCCAAAACCTTTAGTTTTTCCATTTAAAAAACCTACTTTTTCCTATGTGGATAATATTTATGTATGTATTTATTTTTATTTAATTGGATTTGTATGGAGAGGGGACTCAGGATGGCTCACAACATATACAAAGACACAATAGCATAGTAATCCAATTAATATCCATAAAATAATCATAAAAATAATATTTAAAAATTCTAACTTTAAAAACGTTCGTTAGCATTCATTCAATAAAATCATACTAAAGGCATGCATTGGTCAGGGGGAAGATTTAGTAAGTCTCCGGAGAGGGGCGGCATACAAATCCAATAAATAATAATAATAATAATAATAATAATAATAATAATAATAATAATAATAACAACAACAACAACAACCCCAGGCCTGGCGACAAAGATGAGTTTTTAGGCTTTTTCGGAAGGCAAGGAGGGTGGGAGCAGTGCGAATCTCTGGGGGCAGCTGATTCCAGAGGGCTGGGGCCCCCACAGAGAAGGCTCTTCCCCTAGGTCCCGCCAGCCGACATTGTTTGGCTGACGGGCCCCTAAGGAGACCAACTCTGTGGGACCTCACCAGTCACTGGGATTCGTGCATCAGAAGACAGTCTCAGAGATAGTCTGGTCCTATGCCATGTAGGGCTTTATAGGTCATAACTATGACCAATAAAGAATTGTGAATTGTGTCCGGAAACAGATCGGTAGCCAAACAGAGGGGTGAAATGCTCCCAGTTTGCTTGTGCCTGTCAGTCGATGGAGAGCTAGTCACGAATGGAGTGTGAGGTTCTGCCCATCCATCCAGATCCGCCATTTGGGTTCTTTTATCCTCTGTGCATGCACAGAGTGCAAAAGGACCCAAATGGTGGTGGGTGGGTGGAACCTCATGCTCCCTTCGTGTCTGGCTCTCCAACGACTGACAGGCACGAGCAAACCCAGAGCATTTCACTCCTGGATAATATGTCAGTTCTCCACCATTCAGTCAGAAGTGAGGAAGCTTCTTGAAGGAGAAGCAAAACACCTTCAAGGAAAAACAAAAAAGATAACCCCAGTTGCCTTTTCAAAAAGGCACTTTTGGGAGACTGGATAACCATTGGGATGGGATATCTTGAGCAGGGGACTGAATCAGAAATCTTCCAAGGTCCCTTCCGGTCCTACGATTCTATGTTCCAAAGTTCTAGAGCAGTGATGGTGAACCTTTTTTGGATCACATGCCAAAAGGTGTGTGGGGCGGTGTGCTAGCATGCGTGCACATGCCCACACCCGTTCCCTCCCTCTTCAAGCATGCTCACGGGCCTTTCTGAAGCTTGGTAGGTGAAAAAAAATGCCCAAACAGGCAAACCGGAAGTTCGGAAAACACACTTCCGGTTTGCCCATTGTGCTGGGTTTTTTTGCACTCTACGGCTTTGGGAAGCTTCCCTGAACCCTCCGGAGTGCCAAAAACAGCACAATGGAAAACCAGCAGTGTGTTTTTCTGTATTTCCAGGGTTTCCATTGGGTGACTTTTTTGCCTCCAGAGCTTTAGGGAAGCTTTCCTAAAGCATCTGGAGTGTGAAACGGCCTTTCCCAAGGCCTAAAATCAGCTGGCCAGCACGCACACATGCGCTGGAGCTGAAACATAGCAAAGTTTCACATGCCCTCCGATATAGCTCCATGTGCCACCTGTGGCACACATTTGTTTTATTTGTTTAATTGGATTTGTATGCCGCCCCTCTTCGTGGACAAGCTCGCAACAAACATAAAATACATAGTAAAACAATTTGATCCAATTAATTATGATTAAAAGACTTTAAAAACTTAAAAACATTCAATTTATCATTCACTCAATAGGTCATTCTAAACATATTCCTTGGTCAGGGGGAGAGATCTAGTGACCCCAGACCTGGCGGCAAAGAAGGTTTTCAAGCTTTTTCGGAAAACAAGGAGAGTGGGGGCAGTGCAAATCTCTGGGGGAAGCTGGTTCTAGAGGGCCGCCCCCCCCACAGAGAAGGCTCTTCCCCTAGGCCCTGCCAGCCGGCATAAACTGGCTGACAGGAACCTGAGAAGACCCACTCTGTGGGACCTCACCGGACGCTGGGATTCGTTCCATAGGTTACATAGAAACATAGAAGACTGACGGCAGAAAAAGACCTCATGGTCCATCTAGTCTGCCCTTATACTATTTCCTGTATTTTATCTTACAATGGATATATGTTTATCCCAGGCATGTTTAAATTCAGTTACTGTGGATTTATCAACCACGTCTGCTGGAAGTTTGTTCCAAGGATCTACTACTCTTTCAGTGAAATAATATTTTCTCTTGTTGCTTTTGATCTTTCCCCCAACTAACTTCAGATTGTGTCTCCTTGTTCTTGTGTTCACTTTCCTATTAAAAACACTTCCCTCCTGAACCTTATTTAACCCTTTAAAATATTTAAATGTTTCGGGCATGTCCCCCCTTTTCCTTCTGTCCTCCAGACTATACAGATTGAGTTCATTAAGTCTGTCCTGATACGTTTTATGCTTAAGACCTTCCACAACTCTTGTAGCCCGTGAAGGTTCCCCATGAAGGTTCTAGAGAATATTATTCTCCAGTTTTTGCAGCATGTGGAAAACCTCTCCAGTTCCTCTTTTTGAAAGCCTGAGCTGTTATATCACCTAAATTCCAAGTCTAAATGACACAGACAACCAAATGGTAGCATTCAACATATTGGTTGAAGACTTGCTACTTAGAAATGGAGTTCTTAAATAAGTGGGTTTCGTGATGAAAGGCCTTATTTGTTTCCTGTACCAGCCTTCCATAACTCAGCGCTTTTCAAAAACAGCACCAGTCCAACACATCTGGAGAATACAAGATTAGGAAAGGGCAGCGCCGGACTTACCCGGCAGGCAGGCTTTGCTGGAGGGACCGGGAGACACGGTCCCTCATGGCGGCCGCCATCTTGGATCCCGGGCGAAGTCTCGCGATGCGAGACTTCGCTCGGGAGAGCAGGGCCTGATTGGCTGAGGCCCTGATTGGTCCGGGCGGGGCCTGCTTGCCCTATATAAGGGCGAGCAGGCCCGAGGCTCTTCCTTTTCGCCCGGACCGATCTACTGTAGCAGACGTTCGTTCGTCTGCTCCGGCGGCCATTTTAGGTGGCGACCTCGTGCGAGGCGCCATTTTGTGGCCTGCGGTTTAAGCGAAGAGCCTTTTCAGCGTTTGGCGGAGCCAGCATCGGCTGGACTCCGCTCCGGTTTGGAGCCTCATTGCCTGTTTGTGGGTGGTGGGGGTGCTGCCCTTGGGGGGCCCCGCGGGCTTGTGGTGTCCTGGGGGTGGCTTGTGGCCTGGGATAAAGGCCTGGTGTCGGGCCTTGTTGCCCACTGGGAGGTGGGATTAGCCTCTTGGGGGGCTTGGTTCTGCGGAGGCCTGCTGCTTCGGGCAGGCCTTTGCCCACTGGGTGCAGGGCCAGTTGGGGGAGGGCTTGGTCCCCCCTATTCCTTTTTGTGTAAAAGATAGATTTTGGTGGTATGGCCCCTAAAAAGCGGCCAGCTAAGGCCCTCCCGGCCCAACCTGTGGTGCGGCCTAGGAGGGCTGCCAGGCCGTCTGCCCGGGCTCGGGCGGCGGCAGAGGGGCCCACGGGGGGGATCCCGGTGGGGGTGGTGGTAGGGTTTATGCCCACAGTCCCTCAACCCGAGGTGTCCCCTTCTCTCTCCTGGGCCAGGGTCCTGGAGCGGCTCGACGAGTTGGAGAGGTGGCGGTCGGGGGCAGGCCCGGAGGGGCTTTCCTCGGCTGCCACCGCAGCTTGGGGCGCAGACCCCGAAGAGGAGTCGGCCCCAGCTGGGCAAGTGGCCCACGAAGTACCGATGGCGGGAACCGGACAGGCGGGCAGCACCGGGCAGACGGGCCATGCTGGACAGATGGCCCAGCCTGGGCAATGGTCGTCTTTCCAGGGCCCAACCAGGATGGGCCCACCATGGATGGCGTCTACCCCTTACGGGGCAGGTGAGGTTGCACCACATACAGGCACATCTCCGCTACTGCCCATCCAGGGTCCCGGGTTCATCCCGCCAGCTATGGGGGGTGGCAACAGTTTCACGGGGGCTGCTGCAGGCACCTGTGGTCAGGTTTGGTCCCCGCCAGCTCCGCCAGTAGGGGCGCTGGGGGTGCCTGTCCCACCGGGGGCGGGGGTGGGGGGTTGGATCCCTCCTCCACCGGCCATTATGCCACCGGTCCCATTCATGTATCCACCGGGGCTTGGGGTGCTGGGCTCGGGGGCCACCACGGTGTGGGACCCGTTCGCCAGCATCAAGCCTGGGGCCATCCCTTGTGGGTTGCCCGCCACACCTTTAGGGTACCATCTGCACCCGTCAGTTAAGGAGGCAATCTGGCGGGGGGAGTACGTTGATTTGTTCTCCATCTTGAATAGGGAGGTCCCTAAACAAGATAAGGAGGTTGTCCCTGGGGAGAAAGTGAAAACGACAAAGGTCACGAAATGCTTCAGCTCGTGGCTGTATGCATTTCTGACCTTTGCGTCGGTGGTCATTCAGAGGCAGCCGGGGAGGGCCGCTGCCTTGCTGAAGTACATCGACTTGATAGCGAGGGCCCATTTTGAGTATGGGGGGACCATATGGAGGCACTACGACAAGGGCTTCCGTATGCGTATTGCCCATGACCCCTACTTGCCTTGGGATATGGTGGTTCCGGACCTGTGGTTCCAGGCCACTCATATGTCAGGGAAGGAGGGCTGTGATAGGACCGATAGCGGTCACTTTATGGAGGAGGAGCCTGCGACGCCCGCGCCGGCCAAGGCCGTGGCGGGTGCCGTTGGTAAGGGTGCCTCTTTAATATGTCACGAGTTCGCTGCAAAGGGGGCGTGTTTTCGCCCCATTTGCAGGTTTCGTCACGCCTGCGGAAGTTGTGGGGGAAACCATTCCGCAGCCGTGTGCCCCCGCCCCAAGAAGGGGATTGAAAAGAAAGGCTCGGGTCCCCCAAAGCCTCCCCCACCTGCTGGGGGAAAAGGGGCCCAGCCCAATTAATTTAGGGGTGCTTGAGGGTTGGTTGGGCGACTACCACCCTCGCTCGAGAGCGGCCGCTCTCTTGCTGGGTTTTGCAGAGGGATTTAGGATCCCTTATCAGGGTGTTAGGAAGGCCTTCATGTCTGACAACCTTAGGTCGGTTGTTGGTCATGAAGACATTGTTAGGGAGAAGATTGGGAAGGAGGTTGCCGAAGGCAGGGTCCTGGGGCCCTTTGCGGAGCCGCCCTTCCCGAATCTTCGTGTGTCTCCCTTAGGGGTGGTCCCCAAAAAGGCGAGTGGTGAATTTAGGTTGATTCACCATTTGTCTTTTCCGAAAGGGGAGTCAGTGAATGATTTCATTCCTGACGAGTTGTGTTCAGTACGGTATGCATCCTTTGATGCAGCCGTGACTATGGTTAGGAAGTGTGGGGTGGGAGCCCTTATGGGTAAATGCAACATTAAGTCGGCATTCCGGCTCCTCCCCATACACCCAGACGACTTTGAGCTGTTGGGCTTCCATTTCGAGGGGGGCTATTACGTGGACAGAGCTTTACCCATGGGGTGCTCTGTCTCGTGCTCTCTTTTTGAGAGTTTTAGCACCTTCTTGGAGTGGGCGCTCAGGAGGCAAAGTGGACTGGGTACGGTCGTTCACTACCTTGATGATTTCCTTTTGGCGGGGCCTGCGCATTCGGAGCAATGTTTTGCTTTGATGCGGGACTTCGAAGCCCTTTGTGCTCAATTAGGGGTGCCTTTAGCCTCTGAGAAGACCGAAGGCCCCGCCACCAGGATTACCTTTCTGGGTATTGAATTGGACTCAGAGGAGCAATCTTCCAGATTGCCCCTAGAGAAGTTGGTAAAGATTAAGCGGAAGCTTGATGAGGTTCTGGGCTGCCGGAAGGTGACCCTACGGCAGCTTCAGGAACTGGCAGGCATTCTTAATTTTGCCTGTCGGGTAGTTGTTCCTGGAAGGGCTTTTTCCAGGAGGTTGTATGATGCGATGAAGGGGCTCCGTTTGCCCCATCATCGTACCCGCCTTTGCGCCGGGGTCAGGGCTGACCTCGGCGTGTGGCGGGAATTTTTGGATAGATTTAACGGGTTGTCTTTCTGGAGGCACGAGCTTCTGTTGGAAGCTGAGTTGCAGCTCTGCTCTGACGCCGCGGGGACTTGTGGTTTCGGGGTAGTGTTAGGTGACCAGTGGTGCTGGTCGGCGTGGCCTCCGGAATGGAGTGCCTCTTCGTTGGTTAAGGACCTTACGTTCCTGGAGCTCTTCCCCTTAATAGTGGCCTTAGAGCTTTGGGGGGAGCAGTTTAGGGACAAGACTGTGCACTTTTGGTGTGACAACCTAGCGGTTGTCCATGTAGTGAATGCCCTGTCCTCGAAGAGCGACAGGGTCATGCGGCTTGTCCGCCATTTTGTGCACAGGTCCTTGTCTCTAAACGCATTGTTTTTGGCTAAGCATGTCCCCGGTTTAGATAACGGGGTTGCTGATGCCTTGTCCCGTGGTCAGTTGTCCAGGTTTCGGACCCTGGCCCCGTGGGCCCGAGAACTGCCAGAAGCGTTCCCCAGCCACCTCTGGAGTCTGGGAGGGATTCAGAGTGGTGGAGAGGCGAGGCATCCCGGGCAATCTCCTTGTCTGTAGCGCCCGGCACCCTCAGGGCATACCAGCGTGCAGGTAAGGAGTTTGGGGAGTTCAGGCAGGGCAGGGGTTACCAGCTTAGTTGGCCTGTCCCTGTAGAGCATTTGGCCGAGTTTTGCGTCCAGCTTAGGCAGCGTGGCCTGTCAGTTAGGACGATCCGGTCCCGGTTAGCCGGCCTCGCCTTTCTGTCCAAGGCGGGGGGGTTTGCGGATCTTTCGGGTGACTTTCGCATCCGGAAGATGCTGGAGGGCTGGCTTAGGGAGCAAGCGGGGGCCCCAGGTGACACTCGTCAGCCCCTGACGGTGGAGCAGCTGTCATCAATCAACGTGGTTTTTGGCAGTCTGTGTTCCTCATTGTACGAGGCCCGTCTTTTCAGGGCAGCGGCGTGTGTCATGTTCTTTGGGGCCCTTCGGGTCAGCGAGGCCATGGCTTCGTCTCAGGCTGACACTTCGCTCCGGGCCTTCCAGTTCGCTGATCTGACCTTTAGACAAGGGGGGGTGTCCCTTGTAGTGAGAAGGTCTAAAACGGATCAGCTGCACAGAGGGGTTGCCTTACACCTTAGTGCGGCCGCCGACCAGTCGGTGTGTCCGGTGGCCGCCCTACGGCTTTATTGCGGTATGAGGGGGTCAGGCCAGGGGTACCTGTTTAGGCATTGTGACGGTACCCCTCTGACCCGTTTCCAATTCTGGGCTTTAGTATCTAGGGCGATGGCCCAGGTGGGCATGGATCCCGCCGGTTATGGAACGCATTCGTTCCGTATCGGCGCCGCCACTAGTGCGGCACTTTCTGGTTTCCCGGCCCATCGGATTCGGGAGATCGGCCGCTGGCGGTCAGCGGCATATTTGGGTTATGTTAGGCCCACTGAGGATCCCAGGCAGGGCTTAGGCTAGGTAACCTCTCTGTGTCTGTGTCCTCTTGCAGGTCCCCAGGCTAACACGAAACCGACGGCGCTGCTGTGTGGCCACAGCATGATTTTCTGGGCCGGCCGCGCGGCAGCCAGGAGCGCCATCGGGACCCACCTGTCCCTGGGGCGGTGGGTCAACGTTGCCTGGATGGGCCGGAGAGGTATGCGGTCGGAGGGTCTCCTACCGGCGTTGCTGGGCGGCCAGCATTCTGTGGCTGCGCCCGGCAATATGGGGGGCGGCTCCTGGAGTCGCGCCCAAAGGGGTCTGGGTGGGCAGCGTCCTGTGGCCGCACCCAGGTGGCTGGTATTGCACTTAGGTGGCAATGACCTGTGCATGCTGGGAGGCCTGGCGCTGCTCATCCAGGCACGCGAAGACCTGCGAAGGCTTCGTGAGGTCTGGCCCACCACGCAGGTGGTGTGGTCAGACATATTACCTAGGATTGTGTGGAGGGATGCCTCTTCCCTTAGGGCCATTCACCGGGCTAGGAGACGGGTGAATAGGGCTATGGGGAAAACGGTTAGAGAATTGGGTGGAGTGGTAATACCTCATCCCCTTATATCAATAGATAAGCCATGGCTCTACCGTAATGATGGCGTTCACCTCTCTGACCAGGGGAACGCCATCTTCTTACAGGACCTGCAGCGGTCTCTGCGTGAGCTGGCGCAGCTAGAGGGGGGAGTCGGGGGGCCAAGATAGAGATCTGACCCCCGCTCCTGTGGCAGGTTAGGGGCGGAAAATTGGGTGGTTTAGCAACCGCGCGTTCTCCCTTGGGCATCTTTGGGGATGATTGACAGGTTCTCCGCAAGCTCATGGAGGGAGTTTCTGCCTGAGCAGCTGGGGGGAACCTGTCTTTGGGTCCTACACCTTTAATTCCCCGATTCGGGTTAGCCGGTGGGACCCCCCTCATGCACAGCATGGCAGAAAAGGTCACAGGTGACGGCCTGGCCCTCACCTGGACCTTGCATCGAGATACGCCCATGAGTTGCCCAGGAATGTTTGCTGGCATACGTCATTTCCGCCCCGGAAGTATTTGTTTGACCCTGCAGGTCCAGTTCCGGGTCATAGTTGTTTATGCTAATTTATGCAAAAATATTTGAATAAATTATGCAAATTTATGTTAATAAAAATGACCCAATTTTAAATCCAGCTCTGGTGTCCGTGTCGTTACTCCGTCTCTCCAGCAAGGGCAGCGCCGGACTTACCCGGCAGGCAGGCTTTGCTGGAGGGACCGGGAGACACGGTCCCTCATGGCGGCCGCCATCTTGGATCCCGGGCGAAGTCTCGCGATGCGAGACTTCGCTCGGGAGAGCAGGGCCTGATTGGCTGAGGCCCTGATTGGTCCGGGCGGGGCCTGCTTGCCCTATATAAGGGCGAGCAGGCCCGAGGCTCTTCCTTTTCGCCCGGACCGATCTACTGTAGCAGACACCCGCCCGCCCTCCACTATTTTGCAGTGTGCTTCGGGGTCGCCCTTAGGGGGCCGAATGGGAATTTTTTGCAGTTCTGCCTCTTAGCTGGGCTGTTTTTTCGCCCATTCCACACTGGGGTGATGGCTGTGCGGTTAGGGGGTGCTTGCATTAATTAGGTTAATTGGCTTACCTTTGGTCATTTGGGTAGGCAGGTTAGGGGCGGAAAATTGGGTGGTTTAGCAACCGCGCGTTCTCCCTTGGGCATCTTTGGGGATGATTGACAGGTTCTCCGCAAGCTCATGGAGGGAGTTTCTGCCTGAGCAGCTGGGGGGAACCTGTCTTTGGGTCCTACACCTTTAATTCCCCGATTCGGGTTAGCCGGTGGGACCCCCCTCATGCACAGCATGGCAGAAAAGGTCACAGGTGACGGCCTGGCCCTCACCTGGACCTTGCATCGAGATACGCCCATGAGTTGCCCAGGAATGTTTGCTGGCATACGTCATTTCCGCCCCGGAAGTATTTGTTTGACCCTGCAGGTCCAGTTCCGGGTCATAGTTGTTTATGCTAATTTATGCAAAAATATTTGAATAAATTATGCAAATTTATGTTAATAAAAATGACCCAATTTTAAATCCAGCTCTGGTGTCCGTGTCGTTACTCCGTCTCTCCAGCAAAGCTGCATTGGACAAAGAGAGGAGACCCACAAATGCTCACAGAATGAAAAAGAAGTTTTTTTTTTAACCTCCTGCCACTCTTACGTTCTGTGCTAAATGCCTTAGTAATTCATAAAATAGCATTCTATGCATAAGCTTTGCCTACGAAGAAGTAAAATGCTGGTTTCCTATATGTATTTTACACACAACATAAAACAAGTGCTTTGTGAATTATGCCCACCACCGGACAAACATTCATACCCCACCACTCTGTGTAGTTTTATTTGAACAGAAAAATATCTAGCTTGAAAATCTACTCCCCCCACCCACACAAACCAGTGAAGAGCTGCAAAAAATTTTACTACCACATTGTCAGCATGGCTTATTGTGTGGGTGTGGCTTGATGGTCATGTGACCGGGGTGGCGGCTTAAAGGTCATGTGACTGGGTGAGAGTGGCTTAACGAACAAGATAATTTTCAAATAGGTGCTTGGACTCTTTTTCAGTAGTCACATTGTTTGAATAGCCACAAAAAGGACAAATGATAGACAGCTTTTTTTGCTGAGGAGCACAGTAACATATTAAGGTTTTGTACTGAACCAACAAGGTTCAGGATGATAACAGATTAGGCAAGTAGCTCAATTTACTTTAATTGCTATAAAAGTTCAGTTCCAGATAATGATTAAAATGATTTAAGCTATTATTATTATTATTATTATTATTATTATTATTATTATTATTATTATTATTTATTAGATTTGTACGCCACCCCTCTTTGGAGACTCTCTGGAGACTCGGAGCAGCTTACAAAAACAAAACAATACAAATCCAATAGTTAAAAACAATTTTAAACCCTTAATATAAAAACGATCATACATCTCATACAGACCATACGTAAAGCGGAGACGGCCCAGAGGAATCAATTCCCCCATGCCTGACGTCAGAGGTGGGTTTTAAGGAGTTTGCGAAAGGCAAGGAGGGTGGGGCAGTCCTAATCTCTGGAGGGAGTTGGTTCCAAAGGGCCGGGGCCGCCATGGAGAAGGCTCTTCCCCTGGGTCCCGCCAGACGACATTGTATGTGTAAAAATATACTATTTAATTAGTTCCCATTTTAAAAAAATAATTAAGGATCCTACTAAGGTATTAGAGAAGGAAAGACAATTTAAAAATTAAGTATTTAATAAATAGTGCATAAACTTACTACCCCCCCCTCACTGCTCACAAATGATTTCACTTCCATGCATGTTCAGACGGTGGATTCAGCCAGAAACACACCTATCACTGCCACACACAAACACAGAAACTTGATGATATAAATCTTCAGCTACACAGCACACCAACTTCCATATTATTTAACACAGAGTCCACGCACTCCACAATTCTTGTCTTAAAAATAATAGAATCTGGTAAGAATGCAAAAAGATAGATTGAAAGAGCTAAATATGGCTTCACGTGAGCACGCCAGTATTTCCAGTGGGGCAAATTGCAACAAAAGCCACCGATAAAAATAATTAATCTGAGCCCCACAAAAGAGACGGCTGTGGTTTGGAGACTCTGCAAAGAGGCAGAATTTTCAAATGTTAAAACAAGGCTTGGTCCACGAAACATTCAAGTTCCAGACTTTATTATTTAGCTGGCAGAATGGAGATGGGACCGATGGCAGAAGGCTCCTCGGGAGGCAGGGAAGCATTCAAAACCAATTTAGATAAAAGCAGCATAAAACCCTAGCCAAGCTACTGCCCTGTGAAAGGAAGCCTGTGAAGTAAGCAAACAATTTCAAGTGCTCACATACAGCACATATCTCTCGTTATTTATACTTATATCTTTTTTTTTTACTTCATGAGAGAAGTTGCAATAGATCAAGGTAGCCTGGGTCAACAGAGGGTGCCTGACCAATCACCCAATGAGGTAAATGGCTGGATGACACTGGATAACGAGTCTTCGGAGAGGGGCGGCATACAAATCCAAATAATAAATAAATAAATAACACCCATCCCTCTCCTAGAAGAATAAAATATTTTGAAAAATATCCCCTTCCCCCCCAAAAAAAGGCAGAATACAGTGGTACCTCTACTTACAAACTTAATTTGTTCCCGTTCCGTTCTTAAGTAGAAATGTTTGTAAGAAGAAGCAATTTTTCCCATAGGAACCAATGTAAAAGCAAATAATGTGTGTGATTGGGGAAACAACGGAGAGGGTGGAAGCCCTGTTTCCTCCCAGGAAATTCCTAGAGAGGCCCCTGCCTTTTCCAGCCCTGTTTCCTCTCAGGAGATTCCTAGAGAGGCCCCTGCCTTTTCTAGCCCTGTTTCCTCTCAGGAGATTCCTAGAGAGGCCCCACAGAGGCTTCTCCCTGCCTTTTCTGGTTACAGTTTCAGAGGCTCCGGTTTGTAAGTGGGAAATGGTTCTTGAGAAGAGGCAAAAAAATCTTGAACATCGGGTTCTTATCTAGAAAAGTAGAGGCATTCTTAGGTAAAGATACCATTGTATTATATTTCCCTGGATCAGAAATGGAGAAAAAAGCAGCCCCCACATTTCTTAATAGCCCCCAGCAGTTGTCAGCACTTAAAGAGATAAAGAGATAGATAGCTCTACTCATAAGCAAATCTCCTGCAGCAAGGTCTGAACAAAGGGAGGATGAGCCCTCAGCCACAATAGGGATTGCCCAACAAGCCCCTTCATTGTATCAGCCCAAAGGCCAACCATTGCTCTTCAGGTTTCTCCTGTGCATGCACGCGTGTCCATGCCTGTGCACATCTCTGCATTTCTGCATGTGCACATGCCCATGCACATTTGTGCATGCCAATACATGCGTACATCCGCACATGTCTCTGCCTATGTCTTGCTCATGCGCACGTTTGCATGCATGCTTACACCTTTCAGTTTGGACATGCACAAGCGCACAATTTGGCTCTCGGTATCTAAAAGGTTCACCATCCCCGTTTTATAAGATTCTCAAACTGGATTTATCCAGTCCAAAACTATTCATTACATAAGACCCTGACATTATATTTCTGTGTTTCCTCTTTTCTATCCTTAAAGCTTCAAGCAATAGAAAACCTACGAGAGTAGCTTTCTTTTGCAGAACAAATCTATAGATGTGGCCAATCTTTCAATGATTAAATAAAAGTAGGGGGGGGGACAACAATAGCCACTAGGGAAATAAATAACTTAAAAAGGCAATACCCTTATTAAGTCAGTTGAAGTTTTCTAAAATTAGGGCAACTATTTTTTTTTTTCTAATTAAGCCAGAGGGTGTTTTAAAGTATTGCTACTTTTTGTTTTTGAACTTTGGATCCAATTATATAGAAATTGTACACTTCTGAATAGGTATTACTGGCATCCAGAAGCAGGCATCCGGTAAAAATCAATCCAGACCCTGTGAATTCTAGAAATTTACCTTTCCGGTTCTTTAGAGTATTGATGCAATACATGTTTGCATTAAGAGCTGGGCAACACTTCCCTGAATTTCTTAAGCTTTCTGTATGCCCACAAGCGAATTAAAGGATAAAACTGTCCCTGTATCTTAATGTATGTGGCAGGTTCTACAAGTTTTTTATCACTCTGAATGCTGAGATAAATGACAGGTGGGATTACAGCAGATTACACACCTGGGCATCTGAATGGCCCTTAGCCACATCCCCCAAATTGCTAAACAAGGAATCCAGCTACCAAAAGTTTGCCCATCCTGGTTTACATGTTTGGCCAGACACGTTTGGTCTATAACACTTGGGTGGGATCACTTCACATAATGAGTGCAGGGTTGGGTTTGGAATTTAACTTCCTTTATTTAAATATGTGCTTGTTGGCAGGCTTGGAGGTGAAGCTGCTGGCCTAGAAACTGGGAGACCATGAGTTCCAATTCTGCCTTAAGCATGGTACAGTGGTATCTCTACGTCAGAACTTAATTCGTTCCATGACCAGGTTCTTAAGTAGAAAAGTTTGTAAGAAGAAGCAATTTTCGCCATATGAATCAATTCAAAAACAAATAATGTGTGCGACTGGGGAAACAACAGGGAGGGTGGAGGCACTGTTTCCTCCCAGGAGATTCCTAGAGAGCCCCACAGAGGCTTCTCCCCCACTTTTACGGCCTTGTTTCCTCCAAGGAGATTCCTAGAGAGGCCCCACAGAGGCTTCTCCCCACCTTTTCTGGACCTATTTCCTCCCAGGAGATTCCTAGAGAGGCCCCATGGAGGCTTCTCCCTGCCTTTTCCGGTTAAAGTTTTGGAGGCTCAGGTTTGTAAGTGGAAAATGGTTCTTGAGAAAGGGTAAAAAATCTTGAACACCCAGTTCTTATCGAGAAAATTTGTAAGTAGAGGCGTTCTTAGGCAGAAGTACCACTGTATATGCGGTGTTCAGGGAGGCATGTTGCGTCCTTATACGGCAGCTCATTTTAGGGTAGCTTTTAGGGCAGCTCCTTAACCTTTGTTCCTCTACTGTCACTTAGCTCTCACCTGTGGCTCCTAGTAGCTGTAGCATGCACAGCAGACATACCCGGGCAACAGCTTCAACCGGCTGGCCAAATCAGGTTGAGAGTAGCCGTTAGGTCATTGACCTTTGGTGAGATAGAGACTGTGAATGAAAATGAATGGGAGGGGGGTGATAGATGCAATGGAGTGGGTGGGGGGGATTATTTATTTATTTTATTTATTTATTTATTTAGATTTGTATGCCGCCCCTCTCCGCAGACTCGGGGCGGCTCACAGCATAACATAACAGTTTGTAGCAAATCCAAATATAATTTAAAACATTTAAAAGAACCCCATTTTGTTAACAAACATACACTCAAACATCTCATACATAAAATGTGCATGCCCGGGGGAGGTGTTTCAGTTCTCCCATGCCTGATGACAGAGGTGGGTTTTAAGAAGTTTACGGAAGGCAGGGAGAGTAGGGGCAGTTCTAATCTCTGGGGGGAGTTGGTTCCAGAGGGTCGGGGCCGCCACAGAGAAGGCTCTTCCCCTGGGGCCCGCCAACCGACATTGTTTAGTTGACGGGACCCAGAGAAGGCCCACTCTGTGGGACCTAATTGGTCGCTGGGATTCGTGCGGTAGAAGGCGGTCTCGGAGATATTATAATATGCATGGAATGAATAAATATGACATGAATGGAATTTTTGGCACACCTGACGCTGGAGGGGCAGGAGGGGAGGGGACACTTATCTCTGGGGTGGCAGAGGGTCAAAATATCCCGGTCTTGCTGGGGAGAGGCAGGTATGGCGGAAGCCATGGAGCTAGCCGTTCCAGGGAAAGGAGGGATCGCTGCTTAGTAGCGATCCCTTCTTCAGGCTCCATGAGCTTAACTCAAGGCACTGGTGATGAGTGTAATTCTGGCCCTGGGGTCAAGTTGTTGCTACTCAATGCCAGGCCGGTGGTAAATAAAGCTCTCCTCATCCGGGATCTGATCCTGGATGAAGAGGCCGACCTGGCTTGTGTGACCAAAACCTGGTTGGGCCCGGAGGGAGGAGTTCCTCTCTCTGAAATTTGCCCAGCTGGGTTTCAGGTATGGCACCAACCTCGACCCCAGGGAAGGGGGGAGGAGTGGCTATTATAGCCAGGGAGAGTCTTGGCCTGCGTAGGCTCATTGCTCCAGAGGTTGCGGGTTGCGAGTCCCTCCTGGTGAAGTTGGACTTAGGAGTTCAGGTGGGCTTGTTACTCACGTACCTGCCTCCCAGCTGTGCATTAACAGCCCTGCCTGTGCTACTCGAGGAGGTGGCCGGGCTGGCGGTGGAGTTCCCCGGACTTATCGTCCTAGGGGACTTCAATCTGCTGTCACTCGGCGGTTCCTCTGGACTGGCACAGGAGTCCATGGCCACCATGACAGCCATGGACCTGACTCAAGTAGTTCAGGGTCCGACTCACGAGGGTGGGCACGCACCCGATATGATATTCCTCTCTGAGCAACTGAGTAATGATCTGAGATTAAGGGGCTTAGAAGTGTTGCCTTTGTCGTGGTCAGATCATTTCCTACTGCAGCTTAACTTCCTGGCTCCAATCCTTCCCCTCAGGGAGGCGGAACCAATTAGGAGGTTCCGCCCCAGATGCCTGATGGATCCAGAAGGCTTCCAGATGGGGCTTGGGGTTATTCCAGATACACTTGTCCACAGTTCGGCAGAGTCTCTTGCTGAGGCCTGGAACAAGGCTGCAGGGGAGGCTCTTGACCGGATTGCGCCATTGCGACCTCTCTGCGGCACTAGACCCCGTAGAGCTCCATGGTTCAACGAGGAGCTCTGGGTGTTGAAGCGCCAGAAGAGACGTCTGGAGAAGCGATGGAGGAAGAGTAAGTCCGAATCCGATCGAACACTTGTAAGAGCTCATATTAATACTTACAAAGTGGCGCTCAAGACGGCAAGATGCGCGTATCATGCCGCCTTGATTGCATCAGCGGAATCCCGCCCGGCCGCTCTGTTTAGGGTAACCCGCTCCCTTCTTAATCAGAGGGGACTTGGGGAGCCCTTGCAGAGTAGTGATGATAAAATTGCCCGGATCTGAGTGGACCTCGACTCCAATTGTAAAACAGAGTCGACTGACAATGAGTCAGTCGAGGTGACTGGGGCTAAACGTCTTTGTCCATCTGTCTGGGAGGAGTTTGACTTGGTGACACCTGATGAAGTGGACAAGGCCATTGCAGCTGTGAGTTCCGCCACCTGTTTACTGGATCCGTGTCCCTCTTGGCTGGTTTCGGCCAGTCGAGGGGTGACATGGAGCTGGGTCCAGGAGATTGTCAATGCCTCCTTGGGGAGGGGGTCCTTTCCACCCCTTTATAAGGAGGCGGTTGTGCGCCCCCTACTCAAGAAGCCTTCCCTGGACCCAGCCATGCTTAATAACTACCGTCCAGTCTCCAACCTTCCCTTCATGGGGAAGGTTGTCGAGAAGGTGGTGGCACTTCAACTCCAGCGGTCCTTGGATGAAGCCGATTATCTAGGTCCTCAGCAGTCTGGATTCAGGCCCGGCTACAGCACGGAAACTGCTTTGGTCGCGTTGATGGATGATCTCTGGCGGGCCCGGGACAGGGGCTTGTCCTCTGTCCTGGTGCTCCTTGACCTCTCAGCGGCTTTCGATACCATCGACCATGGTATCCTTCTGCGCCGGCTGGAGGAGTTGGGAGTGGGAGGCACTGTTCTTCAGTGGTTCTCCTCCTACCTCTCCGGTCGGTTGCAGTCGGTGTTAGTGGGAGGTCAGAGGTCGACCCCGAGGTTTCTCCCTTGTGGGGTGCCTCAGGGGTCGGTCCTCTCCCCCCTGCTATTTAATATCTACATGAAACTGCTGGGTGAGATCATCCAAGGGCATGGGGTGAGGTATCATCAATATGCCGATGATACCCAGTTGTACATCTCCACCCCATGTCCAGTCAATGAAGCAGTGGAAGTGATGTGCCGGTGCCTGGAGGCTGTTGGGGCCTGGATGGGTGTCAACCAACTCAAACTCAACCCACACAAGATGGAGTGGCTGTGGGTTTTGCCTCCCAAGGACAATTCTATCTGTAAATCCATTACCCTGGGGGGGGAATTATTGACCCCCTCAGAGAGGGTCCACAACTTGGGCGTCCTCCTCGATCCACAGCTCACATTAGAAAAACACCTTTCAGCTGTGGCGAGGGGGGCGTTTTCCCAGGTTCGCCTGGTGCGCCAGTTGCGGCCCTATTTGGACCGGGAGTCATTGCTCACAGTCACTCATGCCCTCATCACCTCGAGGCTCGACTACTGTAACGCTCTCTACATGGGGCTACCTTTGAAAAGTGTTCGGAAACTTCAGATCGTGCAGAATGCAGCTGCGAGAGCAATTATGGGCTTCTCCAAGTATGCCCATATCACTCCAACACTCCGCAGTCTGCATTGGCTGCTGATCAGTTTCCGGTCACAATTCAAAGTGTTGGTTATGACCTATAAAGCCCTTCATGGCACCGGACCAGAATATCTTCGGGACCGCCTCCTGCCGCACGATTCCCAGCGACCGGTTAGGTCCCACAGAGTTGGCCTTCTCCGGGTCCCGTCGACTAAACAATGTTGTCTGGCAGGACCCAGGGGAAGAGCCTTCTCTGTGGGGGGCCTGACCCTCTGGAACCAGCTCCCCCCTGAGATTAGGATTGCCCCTACCCTCCCTGCCTTTCGTAAACTCCTTAAGACCCACCTTTGCCATCAGGCATGGGGGAACTAAAACACCTCCCCCTTGCCCATGTTGTTTTGTTGATTGATTGACTGTGTGCCTGTTTTTTATATATACTGTTTTTATGAGATTATTAATTTAAATTGTAACTGGATGGGTGGGCATTGGATTTGGTATTGTGTACTGTACTGTTTTTTATTATTGTTGTGAGCCGGAGAGGGGCGGCATATAAATCCAATAAACCTAACCTAACCTTGTCTATTCCGAGCCTGTGAAGACAGATTCCATCGGACTGAGCAGATGAAATCTACTAGAATGGGTCATGAAGGTGATCTTTGCAAGCGATGTGGGATGCTAAGAGAGCACGGCAAGACATGAAAGATGCCCTGGTCAACCACTGTGCCCAGCCCATCTCCAACTGTCTCAACTCTTGTCCTGCTATTGGAGCAAGATGGAATCTGGGAAGAGAGAGTGAGTCTGACTATGCAAACCTCTCCCTCACTTTAATCCAAATCACGCGCAAGTTTTGACATTTATTTATTTATTTATTGGATTTGTATGCCGCCCCTCTCCGTAGACTCGGGCGGCTAACAACAATGATAAAAAACAACATGTAACAATCCAATTAATAAAACAACTAAAAACCCTTATTATAAAACCAGACATACACACAAGCATACCATGCATAACTTGTAATGGCCTATGGGGAAGGAATATCTCAACTCCCCCATGCCTGGCGGCATAAGTGAGTCTTGAGTAGTTTACGAAAAACAGGGAGGATGGGGGCAGTTCTAATCTCCGGGGGGAATTGGTTCCAGAGGGCCGGGGTCGCCACAGAGAAGGCTCTTCCCCTGGGGCCCGCCAAATGACATTGTTTAGTCGACGGGACCCGGAGAAGGCCAACTCTGTGGGACCTTATCAGTCGCTGGGATTCCCCCCCCCCCCCAATTCCCATGAAAAGTCCTGTGGTGATGGGTGAACAACAAAGCAGCAGGTATGTATACAATCTCCATTCCCACCCCACTGAACGGGAAGATTACTGTAAAATCCCCATTCCCTCCTCGCTGCAGGGGAAGGATATGGTAGAAATCCCTCTGTGAGGGAAACTTAAGTCTTAAGTATCTATCTATCTATCTATCTATCTATCTATCTATCTATCTATCTATCTATCTATTTATTAGATTTGTATGCCACCCCTCTCCGTAGACTCGGGGCGGCTAACAACAGTAAAAAACAATATAAACAAATATAATATTAAAAGTAGTTTAAAAACCACAATTTAAGAAACCAATCATACATACAAACATACCATGCATAAATTTGGTAAGCCTAGGGGGAAGGGAATATCTCAATTCCCCCATGCCTGACGACAGAGGTGGGTTTTAAGGAGCTTGGTTCCAGAGGGTCGGGGCCGCCACAGAGAAGGCTCTTCCCCTGGGTCCCGCCAGACGACATTGTTTAGTCTACGGGACCGGGAGAAGGCCAACTCTGTGGGACCTAACCGGTCGCTGGGATTCATGCGGCAGAAGACGGTCCCGGAAATATTCTGGCCTGGTGCCATGAAGGGCTTTATAGGTCATAACCAACACTTTGAATTGTGACCGGAAATCGATCGGCAACCAATGCAGACTGCGGAGTGTTGGTGTAACATGGGAATTATTTAGGGAAGCCCATGATTGCTCTCGCAGCTGTATTCTGCACGATCTGAAGTTTCCGAACACTTTTCAAAGGTAGCCCCATGTAGAGAGCGTTACAGTAGTCGAGCCTCGAGGTGATGAGGGCATGAGTGACTGTGAGCATGATATATGACAGTTGCATTTTTGAGTTTCCATTGAAAACAAACAAACAAATTTTCCTCATTTCTGGCAGGCTGAATTAGGTTGATCGAGACGCTGTGTCTGCATATTATTATTATTATTATTATTATTATTATTATTATTATTATTATTATTATTTTGCTAAAGCAAAATTGTGTTGGGCAACACAGCATTTAAGCGTGAGAGAAAAGTGTGTGCCCTGCTCTGAAAGCAAACATTAAAACATCATATTCCAATAGTTAGCCAGTGTGTTTATCTTTCTTCGGTCTCTCCTTTCCCGCCACATGAACTGTGATACCGCCCTTGCTAATTAAGCTGGAATGTCAAAGCCAGAGATCTGCAGAGCAAGGACCCAGCTAGCCCGGATGGGTCATCAGACTCCCAACAAGACACAAAGGCCATCCTAGAATGAACCGCATTAATTGAGACAAAGCTAAAACAAATAAAATCCATTATTCAGTAGACAGAAGAATGGCTTAGAGATCTTTAAACAAAATACCAGCAAGGGGAGAGGGAAAAAAAAAAACCAATTCACATATGTCAAGAGACTTCCACCATGCTTTTGTCTTCACTTAGGGTTTTTTGCTCACAAAAACAGAACCTGCATTCTTTGCTGCGGATAATAGGAATCAAAGTCCAACACTTCTGGAGGTCCACTCAATTTGGGGCAGATATACAGCTCATCTGTCTGGAACCCACACCGCATTTCGGACATAAACACTCTAGAAAATGTCCAGAGATACTTTACTAGAAGAGCCCTCCACTCCTCCACTTGCAATGGAATACCCTATGCAACTAGACTTACAACCCTAGGTTTAGAAAGCTTAGAACTGCGTTGCCTTAAACACGACCTAAGCATAGCTCATATAATCATCTGCTACAACGTCCTTCCTGTCAACAACTACGTCAGCTTCAACCACAACAATACACAACAGATACAAACTTTAAGTTAACCACTCCAAACTCAACTGCAAGAAATATGACTTTAGTAACTGAGTAGTTGATGCATGGAACTGACTACCTGACTCTGAAGTATCATCACCTAACCCCCAAAACTTTTCCCTTAGACTATCCACTGTTGACCTCTCCTGATTCCTAAGTGCATACGTACACCAGCGTGCCTTCTGTCCCCTGTACTAATGTTTCTCTCTTACTACTATCATGTATATAAACATTGTTATATCTTTCTATAGTATCGCACTTGACAAAATAAATATAATATAATATAATATGATATATGATATATTTATTTATTTATTTATTCATTTGTCCAATACACAAATTACATAGGAAGAAAAATAGACATATAGTAATATATATAAGGGTAAAGTGAACTTAGAGGAGAGGATATATGAAAGAAAGAAAATATATATGATAAGTGAGAGAAAGGAAAGACAATTGGACAGGGGACGAAAGACACACCAGTGCACTTCTGAGATATGAGATATGAGATATGATATGATACAATATGATATATTATATATTTTTTAAATTTATTTATTTATTTATTTTGTCCAATACACAATAATACACAATGAAGGTTATAGAGGATATAGTAAAGAAGAAATACGAGATATAGGAGAGGCTAGATATGATATGATATGACATAAATGTCGCCAGGACATTTGTCCCAAAGGTGCTTTTTCAAGAGGCAATTGGTCTTTGTTTTTACTTGAAGATGTTTTGCTTCTCCCTCCAAGAAGCTTCTTCTATTCTTCAGAAGCAAAATACTGTATCTTCAAGGAATAAGTGGCCAGTCTGGCGAATAGAACGACCAGGGGGAGACATGGTAGAAGTTCCAATACTTGAGGGACTGCCACACAGAGGAAGGGGTCAGACTGTTTTCCAAAGCACCAAAAGCCAGACAAGGAATAACAGATGGAAACTGACCAAGGAGCGATTCAACCTGGAAATAAGGAGGAACTTCCTGCAGTGAGAGAGATCAGCCAGTGGAACAGCTTGTCTACGGAGGTTGTGAGAGCTCCAACACTTGAGACTTTCAAGGGGAGATTGGACTGCCATTTGTCTGAAATGGTAGAGCTGCAAAAATATATACTACCACACTGTGGGTGTGGCTTATTTTGTGGGTGTGGCTTGACGATCATGTGACCGGGGGATGGCTTAAAGGTCATGTGACTGGTTTAAAGGTGGCCAACTTGATGTCACTCGCATCAAGGGTTTGGGTTAGGGTGCCTGGCCTCTCCTCACCTCAAAGAGATACAATTTCCCTATGTATTGACTATTACTGAACATCTAAAATATACTATTTAATTCTATGTATATATGCCATATGTGTACATACATACATATTACACACAGGCACACACAAATATACATTATCTGTATGTACACACACATACACGCACACACAGCTCTTCTAAAATTATACACATTCAACCTCATTTACTGCAATAGGAAAAACATACCCAGACCCCAGAAAGGAAAAAACGGGGGGGGGGGGAAATCAACATTTTTCTACCGGTTCTGCGTACCTGACCAAAATTTTTCTACCAGTTCTGCGTTCCTGACCGTACTCATAGGAGCTCATAACTGTTCAGAGATTGTGGGAGCTCCAACATTTGAGACTTTCAAGAGGAGATTGAACGGCCATTTGTCCAAAATGGTATAAGGACTCCTGCTTGAGCTGGGAGTTGGACTAGTTGGCCTTCAAGGTCCCTTCCAACTCTAATCTAATTTAATATCTAATCTAATCTAATCTAATCTAACCTAACCTAACCCAACCCAACCCAATCTAACCCAACCCAACGTAATCTAATCTAATCTAATCTAATCTAATCTAAATAAACAAAGTCCAAGTTGCCTCTTCAAGAAGCACCTTTGGGACAACCACGTCTTAGATAACTGAGAATCTCCACCAACACCAGGATGTTTTAAATGTGAACATCTGTTCCACGGAACAATCCAAAAACAATTAGTCCTTGTCTTATGACCACTTGCTTAATTACCTTTTGAAGCTATGATGTACCATGAAAAAGCTACCTTTTTCTGAAGGTAGGTCTGAAGTTCTGATGTCACATGATTGTATTTTCGATGTTCAGAAACCAGCCCACATTGACATACATTTTCTCCCCAGATCTCCATTAAACAGACAACTACTTTAGCAAGCAAGGGGGCGGGGGGAGTGTAAGTAGGCAGGCAAGATAAACAACTTGGCAGAAGACTGCAATTTCCCCAGAATAAATTTTTGTGGCCTTTACCAAATGGTTTGACCTTTTGAAAAAAGAAAAATAAGCAATGAAACATTGGTGACATGTTTAACTTAATCCTAATAGCCCTTCCATACATTGAAAGGAACAGAGGCATCTAAACCACTATACGAGTCATTCTACAAGCAGGATGCTTCAGCATGAAACCAGCATTTTCTCTGAAAAATGGAAAATGTTCCATCTGGACAGTGGAAGAGTTCTAAATCTTGAAAGAGATTTAAAATGATGCAATCAACCTCTGGAAGCTTAGTTACAGTTGCTGATCCTCCACCATTGTTAAATATATATATACTTTATTAAATTTATATTTTAAAAAACATGAGTATGTTTTTTTTAAAAAAAATCTAAAAAAATATTAAAAAAATAAAATAAAATAAAATTCTTCCCCTAACCCTGTTATGCTGGGCCCTTCACTAATAGCCCCCAGTGCGTTAGGGATGCAAATTCAAACACACACACCATCACAGAAGAAATGAAAGTAAGTTTATCCAAACAGTTTTGTGAGCACACACACTAAAAGGAGCCAAATTTCTCTCACCCAGATAACAGTCCTGGAATGCAGCAAAAGACAAAACAAATGAGCAATTAAGGCAGCTGTGAATCTTCCCAGCCACCCACTTCAATGAGTCCACAAGAGTTAGTTAACTGTGAAGTGTCCAAAAGTCAGTAGATGTCCTGAAATAATCCAAACAGTAGCAACCTGGCTGGGCCCAGAGGGAGGGGTGCCTCTCTCGGAAATATGTCCAGCTGGGTTTCAGATATGGCACCAGCCTCGACCCCAGGGAAGGGGGGGAGGAGTGGCTATTGTAGCCAGGGAGAGCCTCCATCTGCGTAGACTCGTTGCTCCTGAGATCGCGGGTTGTGAGTCACTCCTTGTGAAGTTGGACTTAGGGGTTCAGGTGGGCTTGTTACTCACGTACCTGCCTCCCAGCTGCGTGTCAACAGCCCTGCCTGTGCTGCTCGAAGAGGTGGCCGGGCTGGCGGTGGAGTTCCCCGGACTTATTGTCCTGGGGGACTTCAATCTGCCGTCGCTCGGCAGTTCCTCAGGATTAGCACAGAAGTTCATGGCCACCATGACAGCCATGGACCTGACTCAAGTAGTTCAGGGTCCGACTCACGAGGGTGGACACACACCCGACTTGGTATTCCTCTCGGAGCAATTGAATAGTGGTCTGAGACTAAGGGGCTTAGAAGCATTGCCTTTGTCATGGTCAGACCATTTTCTACTGCGGCTCAACTTCCTGGCTCCAATCCTCCCCCGCAGGGAGGCGGAACCGATTAGGAGGTTCCGCCCCAGATGCCTGATGGACCCTGAGGGCTTTCAGAAGGCGCTTGGGGTTTTACCAGATTCGCTCGTACACAGCTCGGCAGAGTCTCTTGCTGAGGCCTGGAACAAGGCTGCAGCGGAGGCTCTTGACCGAATTGCGCCACTGCGACCTCTCTGTGGCACTAGACCCCGTAGAGCTCCTTGGTTCAACGAGGAGCTCCGGGAGTTGAAACGCCAGAAGAGACATCTAGAGAAGCGATGGAGGAAGAGTAAGTCCGAATCCGACCGAACACTTGTAATAGCTTTTATTAAGACTTACAAAGTGGCGCTCAAGGCGGCAAGATGCGCGTACTATGCCGCCTTGATTGCATCAGCGGAATCCCGCCCGGCTGCCCTGTTTAGGGTAACCCGCTCCCTTCTAAATCAGGGGGGAGTTGGGGAACCCTTGCAGGGCAGTGCTGAGGAATTTAACTCGTTTTTCGCTGATAAAGTCGCTCGGATCCGAGCTGAACTCGACTCCAATTGCATAGCAGTATCGGCTGACAATGAGTCAGTCGAGGTGACTGGGGCTAAACGTCTTTGTCCATCTGTCTGGGAGGAGTTTGACTTGGTGACACCTGATGAAGTGGACAAGGCCATTGGAGCTGTGAGTTCTGCCACCTGCTTACTGGATCCGTGTCCCTCTTGGTTGGTTTCGGCCAGCAGGGAGGTGACACGGAGCTGGGCCCAGGAGATTACCAACGCTTCCTTGGGGAGGGGAGTTTTTCCATCACTCTATAAAGAAGCGCTTGTGCGCCCCCTCCTCAAGAAGCCCTCCCTGGACCCAGCCGTACTTAACAACTATCGTCCAGTCTCCAACCTTCCCTTTATGGGGAAGGTTGTCGAGAAGGTGGTGGCACTCCAGCTCCAGCGGTCCTTGGAAGAAGCCGATTATCTAGGTCCCCAGCAGTCAGGTTTCAGGCCCGGCTACAGCACGGAAACTGCTTTGGTCGCGTTGATGGATGATCTCTGGCGGGCCCGGGACAGGGGCTTGTCCTCTGTCCTGGTGCTTCTTGACCTCTCAGCGGCTTTCGATACCATCGACCATGGTATCCTTCTGCGCCGACTGGAGGGGTTGGGAGTGGGAGGCACTGTTCTCCAGTGGTTCTCCTCCTACCTCTCCGGTCGGTCGCAGTCGGTGTTAGTGGGGGGTCAGAGGTCGACCTCTAGGTTTATCCCTTGTGGGGTACCTCAGGGGTCGGTCCTCTCCCCCCTGCTATTTAATATCTACATGAAACCGCTGGGTGAGATCATCCAAGGGCATGGGGTGAGGTATCATCAATATGCGGATGATACCCAGTTGTACATCTCCACCCCATGTCCAGTCAGCGAAGCAGTGGAAGTGATGTGCCGGTGCCTGGAGGCTGTTGGGGCCTGGATGGGTGTCAACAAACTCAAACTCAATCCAGACAAGACGGAGTGGCTGTGGGTGTTGCCTCCCAAGGACAATTCCATCTGTCCGTCCATTACCCTGGGGGGGGGGGGGAACTACTGACCCCCTCAGAGAGGGTGCGCAACTTGGGCGTCCTCCTCGACCCACAGCTGACATTGGAACATCATCTTTCGGCTGTGGCGAGGAGGGCGTTTGCCCAGGTTTGCCTGGTGCACCAGTTGCGGCCCTATTTGGACAGGGAGTCATTGCTCACAGTCACTCATGCCCTTATCACCTCGAGGTTCGATTACTGCAACGCTCTCTACATGGGGCTACCTTTGAAAAGTGTTCGGAAACTTCAGATCGTGCAGAACGCAGCCGCGAGAGCTATCGTGGGGCTTCCTAGATTCACCCACGTTTCTACAACACTCCGTGGCTTGCATTGGCTGCCGATCAGTTTCCGGTCACAATTCAAAGTGTTGGTCATGACCTTTAAAGCCCTACATGGCATTGGACCAGAATACCTCCAGAACCGCCTACTACCGCAGGAATCCCAGCGGCCGATAAGGTCCCACAGAGTTGGCCTTCTCCGGGTCCCGTCGACTAAACAATGTCATCTGGCGGGCCCCAGGGGAAGAGCCTTCTCTGTGGCGGCCCCGGCCCTCTGGAATCAACTCCCCCCGGAGATTAGAACTGCTCCCACCCTCCTCGTCTTCCGTAAACTACTTAAGACCCATCTATACCGCCAGGCATGGGGGATTTGAGACACCTTTTCCCCAAGCTTATTATAATTTATGTTTGGTATGTATGTGCTGTTTGGTTTTTAATTGATAGGGTTTTTTAGTTTTTTCTTAATATTAGATTTGTGCCTGTACAATATTGTTTTATCGCTTGTTGTGAGCCGCCCCGAGTCTTCGGAGAGGGGCGGCATACAAATCTAATAAATTATTATTATTATTATTAATGGTCTTTCTCCAACGGATAAATGCCCACCTGCACACTCCCCAATGCCCATAATTTATCACCAAACACATTAACCTAATTGCCTCTGCAACAGGTGTTCTCCCTTATCTTTGACGACATCTGCGCAGCTGGTCCCTTCTTGCCATGAGCCTGTGCACACGGGCATCTACAAGCGGATCCTCCTCCGAGTCTGATGTCTCACTAATGAGAGCATTAACTGATGGGCTGGCTGCACCCATCTTTCTGTCTGATTTCTCTCCCCCACTGTCTGTCCTTGGAAGTGAATCTTCGTTATCAGAATCTGCTGGCAATAACACACATCTCTGTGAACTGGAGAATTCCCCTCAAACAATGTCCAAATTCCCTGTTGCAGAAGCTGACCCAGAGTCAACCACAACAAACCCAAACATCTTCAACCTTAAATTATTTACTGTTGATTTCTCCCCTTTTCAAAGAGGTCTCTAAGGGGTGTGCATAAGCACACTATTGTGCCTACCATCCCTGTCTTTCTGTCCTATTATCCTTTTTATCACTTCTTTATACTTTGTTAATACAAACTATAATTCTATACTTGATTGACAAATATATAACAATAAAATAACAAATAAATAAATAACCAAATATAAGGAGGGCAAGATAGGGGAGGGGAAGATTCAAAGGAATAATGCAGAACAAAAATAAATAAAAAAGGTAATGTCCAGTTTCCTTTGATACAATGACAAATACCATATACAGTAATACCTCATCTTACGAACCTAATTGGTTCCCGGGGGAGGTTCGTAAGGCGGAAAGTTCATAAGACGAAACATTGTTTCCCATAGGAAACAATGTCAAATGAATTAATGCGTGCAACAAAAAAAAATGGAAAAAACCGCTGCTGCCTGGCTGTCACCTTTTGAAACAGCCTGGCGCTTCTCAGCTTTCTCCCAATGCCGAACCTGGAAGTTTGGCAAAGGTTCGGGTTCAGGTGGCCGCCGAGAAGCCCCGCCGCCCGGCTGTCACTTTTTGAAACAGCCGGGGGGCTTCTCGGCGGCCTCCCGAACGCCGAATCCAGAAGTTCGGGTTTGACATTCAGGTTCAGGAGGACACTGAGAAGCCCCCCAACTGTTTCAAAAGTGACAGCCGGGTGGCGGGGCTTCTCGGTGGCGGCGGGTTCGTAAGACGGAAAAAGTTCATAAGAAGAGGCAAAAAATTTCCAAACCCCGGGTTCGTATCTCGGATTGTTCGTCGAGGGGTTCGTATCATGAGGTACCACTGTACATTAACATTTTGCTATAAAATTCAATAAAACACAGTGTTTTTTTATAATCAGACATATTTCTAATAATTTTTTTAAAACTTTTCATATTTTAATTAATTGGATTATGTATTGGATTGTTTTTTTCACTTGTTGTGAGCCGCCCCGAGTCTTCGGAGAGGGGCGGCATACAAATCCAAATAATAAAAAAATAATAATAAATAAATAAATAATCAAATCCTAAAATTAATACAGTGTTTATTTTGTTTTGGGACTAACAAAAATCCCATGGTAGTATCTACATAGAAACAAGGATAGACAAACTTTCTTTCTTTAATCAGGGTAGTTAATTTTGCCATCCCAGGCAGTTCTGTTAACTCCGCCATCCATTCTTTCATTGCGGCAATCTGTAAATCTTTCATCATGGTGCATACAAAAGTCTCAGTGACGTTATCATAAATAAAAATAAAGGGTCATGGTTTTTTTCTCCAATTGCTTATCCTTTAAACCTAGAAGAAAAAACTTGTACATTTGTTTTAAAAACCCTCTGAATTAGACCACATTTAATTATTTAGCGAATGGCATATCATACATGGACCAGCAATATATATTAACATTTCACCTACATTAGTAAACACGATAAAATATAAATGTCAAAAGGATCGGTGTTCAAATACCAATGTCTGAGCCATCTAACTATTGAAGCGAAGCATCATTTATATGAAAAAAAAAGGTCAGATAATGGACTTGTAGATGCACTCTGTTTACAGCCTGTCATGATGTGATGTATAATTTGACACACTGAGGAGAAGATACTATGCCGCACTTACACAAAGAGTCCTGGACGTAGGTAGGAGTCCCATAATTTCTCTACCAGTCCACCCATGTGATTTTGCACATGGCTTGAAAACATGGCTTAATTCATAGTGCCCAGGCAGGTGATGTTCCCGAGAGAGGGAGCCACCATGGAGGAGGCCCTTCTTCTGGGTCCCACCAGGTGTATCTCCCTTGGGGAGGGGACCCGCAACATTCCCTGTCTCCCTGCTCTGATGGGTCAGGTAGATGTGATTGGCAGGATACAGTTCCTCAGATAACCTGGTCCCAAGCCATAAAGGGCTTTAAAGGTGACAATCAGCACCTTGAATTGTACCTGGAAGCAAATTGGCAATCAATATATCCACTTATAATGCTCATGATGTCATTGAGTCTACCATCTAACTTACTAGTATGGCAGTTTTTAATTCATATGGGGGAATAGTATTTTGCTGTGGAGTATTTATTTATTAGATTAGATTAGATTTATTTATTAGATTTGTATGCCGCCCCTTTCCGTAGACTCGGGGCGGCTCACAACACAATAAAACAGTTCATGACAAATCTAATAATTTACAATTTAAAATATTTTTAAAAAACCATTATTAAGCAAACATACATACAAGCATACCATACATAAATTGAATAGGGCCGGGGGAGATATCTCAGTTCCCCCATGCCTGACGACAAAGGTGGGTTTTAAGGAGTTTACGAAAGGCAAGGAGGGTAGGGGCAGTTCTAATCTCTGGGGGGAGCTGGTTCCAGAGAGTCGGGGCCGCCACAGAGAAGGCTCTTCCCCTGGGGCCCGCCAACCGACATTGTTTAGTTGACGGGACCTGCAGAAGGCCCACTCTGTGGGACCTAATCGGTCGCTGGGATTCGTGCGGCAGAAGGCAGTCTCGGAGATATTCTGGTCCGATGCCATGAAGGGCTTTATAGGTCATAACCAACACTTTGAATTGTGACCGGAAATTGATCGGCAACCAATGCAGACTGCGGAGTGTTGGTGTAACATGGGCATATTTGGGAAAGCCCATGACTGCTCTCGCAGCTGCATTCTGCATGATCTGAAGTTTCCGAACACTTTTCAAAGGTAGCCCCATGTAGAGAGCATTACAGTAGTCGAGCCTCGAGGTGATGAGGGCATGAGTGACTGTGAGCAGTGAGTCCCGGTCCAAACAGGGCCGCAACTGGTGCACCAGGCGAACCTGGACAAACGTCCCCCTCGCCACAGCTGAAAGATGTTTCTCTAATGTGAGCTGTGGATCGAGGAGGACGCCCAAGTTGCGGACCCTCTCCGAGGGGGTCAATAATTCCCCCCCCCCCAGGGTGATGGACGGACAGATGGGATTGTCCTTGGGAGGCAGCCACTCCGTCTTATCAGGGTTGAGTTTGAGTCTGTTAGCACCCATCCAGACCCCAACAGCCTCCAGAGACCGGCACATCACTTCCACTGCTTCGGGCTGATAACTTGAAGGTGGCAGTTGAAACTCCCCATTTGGTTCCATATAATTTCTGGAAAAATTCTTCCTAGTATCGATTTGAAAACACATATTTATTTATTCCATATACAGTAACTCTTAGCTATTGGACTTAGTTACATGTCCACCAAAGGTTTAATATGTGCCTTCAGAGTAACTGCAATTCCAACATATCTTTAACACACTATTATACTACTTTGACTATTTATCTGATCTTAAATACCAACAATATATTATCTTATAGAAACTCTCTTTCAAATTATAGCTCAAAGTGAATTCCAATCCCTCACTCCACAAGTTCTTCCACTGATCTAGCATTATATTATATACAATTTTTTGCCCATTTATTCAAACAGTCTTTAACATATTCATCTTGCCTAGTCATTTTCAATGAAAGTCTATAAAGTCTTTGCAATGACATGCTTTTTTATTTCAATATATTTGATTGATTTTCTTAAAATAGACAAAACTGACAAACATACATTTAACATAAAAGTGGAGTTGTATCTTCCCCGCTTATTCTAGAAGTAAAATTTCAATACAGAAAATGAATACATTCCAAAAATACTTAAACTCAACTTATTGCTTTAAATGAAAAGAAGAAATTTGTTTTACCTTATGTAAAAAATTTTCATACATAAACTAATTCTAACATAACTCTTAAATCATATCAATGCTAATTCTAACATAAATCTTAAACCATATCACTGCTAATATAATTCTCTTATTTACTTATTCGTTATTTTAATATTTCTTGTTATTTATCCTTTATTCCATATTTCATAATATTCTGTTTCTTCTTGATCTTTTAACTGTCTTGTCATCATATCTGCAATGACATGCTTTTTTTCATGAGTGTACAAATCCAGTTCAAGTTCACTTTTCTCATTTGTAAAACCAAAATTCTTCTTATCCAGTTTAAAACTTACAAATAACTGCACACACGCAAACTGCCAACAAGTACCATACAAGCTTTCTTCTTCAGTTCTTCCCTTATTTTCAATTTAAAGTCTCCTTCAGAAACAGTAAAGAAATCTGCATAAGTCAGTCAAGTTTGTAAGGCTATGATTTCCCTTCTGTGAACAGCTTCTTGGGGTGGTAACCATAAAGGGATCTTGGAAGTCAGTTTACAGCTATTCTAAATCTATGGCATGCCTAACAACATGATTTTGAAAACCCCTATTAACTTTAAATTGCCACCCAAATCTCAAATGATATCCCTCCAACTCCAAGAACCTCCAATTTTTCAAAGTCACACAGTCTTTTACGCATACAGCCAACAGTGAGCAGCAAAATGCAGTTTTACATCAGATGATTCTAACCTACCTCTTAGGTGCAAAAAATCAACGCCACACATTTCCCACAGCCGACTTACCGGCCGGTGGGGTTTGCGGCGATCGGCGGGGGATGGAGGCCGCCATGTTGGGGGGCGGAGTCACGGCACCCACGTCGGGTGCCGTGACCACGTGGTGCGGTGCGTGGGCACCGATTGGCCGGGCGAGTGGAGGCAGCCCTATAAGAGGGGGCTGCCTGGTGGCGCAGCAGTCTCGCCCAGAGCATCGTGAGGCGAGGCTGCTGCTGTCTTCCCCCCCAGCGAGCTGCGTCACAGGCCTGAAGGCCTGGTGCGCAGCCGAGGAGCGCCGGAGCGTCAGGCCTTCGAGGCCAAAAGAGCCGCGAGCGGCGGCTGGAGCCTTAGTTCGCTTCGGCGACACCCCCCACAGGGTTTGGAGGCGCATTGGAGCAGGGAGGCATGGCGGGGGGCGGACGTGGTCGCTCGGGGGCACGGCGGCGGGCCTCGGGGGGGCAGGCCGGAGGGCCGGGGGCTCCCCCCACGGAGCCCCGCCGCACCGGAAGAAGGAGGGCGCCCAAGCGGGCGTGGAGCGAGGCCCCAAGGGCAGGGTCTGCCGGGAGGCAGGATAGCGTGGATGGCCCCAGGGGGGTGGCGACCCCCAGGGGGCGCTCGAGGGGCCGTAGGGGAGCGGCAGTGGGGGCGAGGGGGCCCCGCCAGGGCCGGGCCCCGCCCGTGGACTCACTGGGGGCCCCAGAGGAATTTTCCAGCGCTGAGGAGGGGCCTCTTAGTGGTAGGGAATCAGGTTTCTCTGAAGCAGAGGCTTCTGCTTCACGGCCTGCCAGAAGGGGGCAGGGGGCGAGGGATTCGCGTTCTGTTTCCTCACGTATACTGTCTTCATTACTCGAGACACTGGAAGAGAGGCCAAAGAAGCGGGGTAGGTCTCGTCGGGGCCGGGCCACGCCAGCTGCCGGCGCGGATGGGGCTCGGAGCTCATCGGAGTCGGCTGGGAGCCCGCAGAGATCCCACGAGGACCGGCATGCGCAGTCAAAGACCAAGCGGAGGAAGGCCAGCAGGAGGGTATCCGGCTCTGAGGAGGCAGATGACGACTCCTCTCACTGGGGTGAGTGCCCTATGCCTAGGCACCGGTGGTCCCTCCCAAGAGGGCCTCGTGGCCGGCTACGGGCTTCAAAATGCACGACACATGGGGGTCAGAGGACCTGGCGCTCCCGCACAGCTGCGCAGGTCTGGAGGCGGGGGCGTAGAAAGACGGTGGCTAGGAGGCACAAACGGAAGAGGGATACCTCGAGGGACAGCTCTGGGTCAACTACCTCGGGGTCTACCAGTACTTCATTTGACAGCGATAATCCTTTCGCGCCGGGCCTACCAGACACTCCGCTCAGTATGCACATGTCCCAGTCCCTCAAACGTAAAATTTGGCGGGGCGCTTACGTGGACATGTTTCAGATTTTGCTACCGCCTAAGTCAAAGAAGGAGAAGGATAAAGAGGGCAAGAAGGGGTCGGAGGACCCAAAAGGCACCAAAATGGACAAGGGAATTCTGTCGTGGGCATATGCATTTTTGGCCTACCACTCTGTGGTGGTAGAAGATGATGTCCATAAGACACATGAGCTCATCTTGTACATGAACATGATTCTGAGAGCGTATCAGGAGTTTGGGGGGGAGGCTTGGAAGCGATATGACGAGGATTTTCGCAGGTTTTCCGCCCACAACAGGCACTGGCCGTGGGATATGCGGCATAACGATTTGTGGCTTCAGGCCACGCAGCAAGCGTCAACTCCGGCCAGTGGGCGAACACCCACAGGTCATTTGCTTTTAACCACGGGCAAGGAGGCTACTCTTCCCCGCCCGGCGGTGGGGACGGGGACCCCGGCCTCCGGCCAACGCAGCATGGCTGGGTCGTCCTTTCGAGGTCAGCCGTACTGTTACGAGTACGGCGCTAGAGGGGCCTGTTCCAGGGCATATTGTCGTTTTCGCCACGCCTGCTCCTTGTGTAGTGGCAGGCACCCGACCTCCGCTTGTTACAGGGGGCGCGGTGGGGCCGGCTCCAAGGACGCTGGGACCCCCGCCAAACCCCAGCCTGGGGGGGCTCAAGGTAAGGGGCCCAACCCCCGTTAGATTGGACAGGTTGCAGCATTGGCTCACCGGCTACCGCCCCAAGAAGGGGGCGGATTTCCTGCTCGCAGGGTTTACCGCGGGTTTCAGGATCCCGTATGGGGGGCCGCGCAGGGCATGCATGGCGGACAATTTGAGGTCTGTGGCAGGAATGGGCCACGTTGTGCGGGACAAAATTATGAAGGAGGTGCGCGAGGGCCGGGTTTTGGGCCCATTTGCGGAGCCCCCCCTGCCCTTCCTGCAGGTGTCTCCACTCGGTGTGGTGCCCAAGAGGGCCGCGGGTGAGTTTAGGCTTATACATCACCTGTCGTTCCCCCCTGGTGAATCGGTGAACGACCACATTCCCGAGGAGCTCTGCTCGGTGCGCTACACGCCATTCGAGACGGCGGTCGCGATGGTCCGGGCGTGCGGAGTGGGGGCGCTGATGGGGAAGTGTGATATTAAATCGGCCTTCCGGCTTTTGCCCATTCACCCGGGGGATTTCGACTTGTTGGGGTTCCAGTTCGAGGGCGGGTTCTTTGTTGATAGAGCCTTGCCAATGGGTTGTTCTATATCCTGCTCGTTGTTTGAGAAGTTTAGTTCATTTTTGGAGTGGGCACATGTTAAGAGTACGGGCTTTGCGTCTGTCGTACATTATTTAGATGATTTTCTATTCGCGGGGCCGGCGGGCGCCGTCGATTGTCAGCAGGGAATGATGGGTTTCCAGGCTTTATGCGCGGATTTAGGTGTACCTCTGGCTCACGAAAAGACCGAGGGGCCTTCAACCAAACTGACATTTTTAGGCATCGAGGTGGACTCCGTTGCACAAACGTGTAGGCTACCCGATGACAAACTGACTAGACTCAAGGAGGCGGTGAGGGCCGCACGAGCCGCAAAGAAGGTGACTTTGAAACAGGTGCAGGAGCTGGCTGGCCTGTTAAATTTTGCTTGTCGGGTGATCGCGCCAGGAAGGGCCTTTATGTTTAGACTGTACAGGGCAACGGTTGGAGTGTCAAAACCGCACCACAGGATCAGGTTATCGAAGAGTGTTAGGGAGGACCTCGTGGTGTGGCAAGGGTTTCTGGACGGATACAACGGTGTGTCATTGTGGAGGCAGGATATGCTGCTGAAAGCGGACTTCCAAGTGAAGTCCGATGCGGCGGGCACGACCGGCTTTGGAGTGGTGTGGCAAAGCAAATGGTTCCGGGCTGATTGGCCGCTGGAGTGGCTCGGTGGGGCTATCTGTAGGGATTTGACATTTTTGGAGTTATTCCCTATAGTCGTGGCCATTGAGTTGTGGGCATCCAGTTTTGCCGGTAGGACAGTCCACTTCTGGTGCGACAATATGGCGGTGGTACATGTAGTGAATACTCTTTCATCTAGGAACGAGCGGGTTATGGGTTTGGTCCGGCACATGGTTAGGAGATGCCTCGCCAACAATATGCTTTTCCGGGCACATCATGTTCCGGGGGTGAGAAACGGGGTGGCTGACGCTCTGTCCAGGGGGCAGTTGGCTAGGTTCCGGCTGCTTGCCCCACAGGCCGAGGAGTACCCGGAAGCAGCCCCACAGCATCTGTGGCTGATTGGAGGGCCGACGTAAGCAAGGCCATGGATTTGTCCATAGCTCCCAGCACCAGGAGAGCGTACCAGTGGGCAGGTAGGGAATTTTGGGCTTTTCGTCATGATAGGAGATACGATCAGCTCTGGCCGGCCCCGGTCGAACACCTACTTGAATTTTGCGCGCTTGACCGCCGCCGTGGGTTGTCTGCCCGGACGATTAGGGGCAAGTTGGCAGGCCTGGCCTTCGTCGCCAAGTCTCGGGGCTTTTCGGACACCACAGGGGATTTCAGGATTAGAAAGACATTAGAGGGTTGGATCAGGGAGAAAGGCGGGCCCGGGGCGACAGCAGGCGTCCCCTCAAGCTCACCCACTTGATGGGGCTTTACGAGCTGTGGGGTCGGCTCTGCCGCTCTGCTTATGAGGCGTCATTGTACCACGCCGCGGCGGTGACCTTGTTTTTCGGGGCCTTTCGGGTCAGCGAGGTTCTAGCAGCTTCCAGAGCCGATAGCTCAGGCCAGGCGTTCACCATTAGGGATATCAAGTTAGGTCGTAGCTCGGTGTCCTTGAGGCTTCGACGGTCCAAGACCGACCAGAGGGGTAGAGGTGTGACGGTCCAACTTTCCCGGGCTAACAACCGGCGGGTGTGCCCGGTGGCAGCTCTGGTGGCGTACTGGGCCCACAGGGGTGTAGAACCGGGTTTTTTTGTTTTGTCATGTGTCCGGGGAACCCCTGACCAGGTACCAGTTCTGGGCTGTCACGTCCAAGGCGCTGGCAAGGCTGGGCTTGGACCCCAGACGTTACGGGACTCACTCATTCAGAATAGGTGCAGCGTCGTTGGCAGCAGTCGAAGGTTTCAGCAGGCTGGATATAAAGACAGTGGGCCGCTGGAGATCTGGGGCCTTCCGGACGTACATCCGCCCCTAGGTGAGTGGGGCGGGGCGGGGGGGGAGGCGCCGGGCCGCCAGTCTGATGCTGCTCTGCTTCCTCCCTTTCTCTAGCCCGACGACTTGACCGGCGCCGCAGGATCCTGATATGTGGCCACAGCATGGTGTACTGGGACGAGCGGAGGGCCCGTGAGACGATGCCCGGCACGAGTTTGGAGATCGATCGAGCGGTGGTTCAGTGGTTGGGCCGACGAGGCCTACGTTGGCGGGAAGTTCTTCCGCTGTTGTTCGACAGCGGAAGGGTGCGAGGGGTGCCGGGCTGTTTGGTATTGCACGTTGGTGGGAATGATCTAGGAGCGATGACAGGTGTAGAGCTGCTGTGGCACATCTGGGAGAGTTTGCAGGTGATCTGGGAGCGGTGGCCGGATACGTGTGTGTGGTGGTCCAACATCCTGCCCAGGAGGAGTTGGCGGCAGGCTAGAAGTCCTAGCGCAGTGGGCAAGGCTAGAAAGAGGGTAAACAGAGCGGTTAGGAAGTGGGTGATTCAGGCTGGGGGAGGAGTGATAGACCATCCAGACATCAGGGCATCCCTCATAGATCTGTACAGGCAGGACGGTGTTCACTTGACCGATAGTGGGAACGATAAATTTATAGCCGACCTGCAGAGGTGCCTGCACAATTATGTGCAGGGGGGGGAGCAGGGGGAATAAATTAAAATTTCACCCCCTGCTGTGGCCGATAGGGGGCGGAAAATAAAATAAATAGCAACTGGTGAGCTCCTTTTGGGGCACCTCTACTGAGGTGAGGGGTGAGCTCCTTCTTGGATTACAGGGCTCGACCGGCCTGGGTCCGGGGAGTGAGTCGCTCCTGTGGCTCGCTGGCTGGAGTTTAACGTAGACCAGCAGCGAGCCATCCCACACGCCAGGTGGGGCGTAGTAAGGGTGCAGGGGGTAGGTGTAGTTCAACATGACCCGCACCCAGTTTCAAGGAGTTTTCGCCCCAGGGTTGCTGTCTGAATTGGGCATGTTATTCCGCCCCCATTTGATTTTGCACCCTGCAGGTCATGTGGGGTTAATGTTTTAAATAAGTTAATAAGTTAAGAATTAAGTTGTTGAATAAAAGTGACCCCGTTATACCCACGCCTTGTGTCCGACTATTACTCCGCCTGCGCCGCAATAAGTTCCAGTTAAAATATCTATGGAGATTCTCAGTCATTCATGTCATGGTTGTCCCAAAGATACTTTGTCAAAAGGCAATTGGACTTTGGTTTTTTTCCCTTGAAGATGGTTTTGCTTCTCATCTAGGAATCTTCTACAGCAGTGTTTTTCAACCAGTGTGCCGCGGCATACTAGTGTGCCGCAAGACATGGTCAGGTGTGCCGCGAAGCTCAGAGAGAGAAAGAAAGAGAGAAAGAAAGCAAGAGAGAGAGAGAGAAAGAAAGCAAGAGAGAGAAAGAGAACAAGAAAAAGAAAGCAAGAGAGAGAGCAAGAGAGAGAGCAAGAGAGAGAAAGAAAGCAAGCAAGAGAGAGAGAGAAAGAAGGAGCAGGGAAGGAGAGAGAGAGAAAGACATAGAGGGAGGGAGAGAGAAAGAGAGCAAAAAAGAGGAAGGAAGGAAGAGAAAGAAAGAGGGATGGAGAGAGAGAAAAAGAAAGAGGAAGGGAGAGAGAAATAGAGCGAAAGGGAGGAAGAGAGAGAGAGAGAATTTTTTTGTCCAACCTTTTTTTAGCCGCCGCCCCCCACCCCCTGCTCAATGTGCCCCAGGGTTTCGTAAATGTAAAAAATGTGCCGCGGCTCAAAAAAGGTTGAAAATCACTGTTCTGCAGTACTGACTGAATGGTGGAGGATGGAAGGATTTATATTCCTTGCAGTTATCTGGTCATTAGTACTCTTTCTGGAAGTCATTAAGGTCACTTGGAAATTTATCTGTGCCCTTAGATAACAACAACAACAACAGCAGCAGCAGCAACTGAGTTGGAAGGGACCTTGGAGGTCTTCTAGTTGAACCCCCTGCTTAGTCAGGAAATCCTACACTACTTCAGACAGATGGTTATCCAACATCTGTTTAAAAACTTCCAGTGTTGGAGCATTCACAACTTCTGGAGGCAAACTGTTCCACTGATTAATTGTTCTAATTGTCAGGAAATTTCTCCTTAGTTCTAAGTTACTTCTCTCCTTGTTTAGTTTCCACCCATTGCTTCTTGTTCTACCCTCAGGTGCTTTAGAGAACAGGTTGACTCCTTCTTCTTTGTGGCAACCCCTGAGATACTAGAAGACTGCTATCATGTCTCTCCTGGTCCTTCTTTTCATTAAAACCCTGCTGTTCTGTTCGGGTCTGTGAGACCCGAAATCAAGGTTTGAGACCCTGTAAAAAATTTTCCCTGCATATCTGAAACTTGAAATTTCATGACTTTTCATCATTTCAGGGGTTCTCTCTATGAGAATTTTTTTTTGGGGGTGGGAGGTTTCTTTCTTGCTGAAAAAAAACAACTCCCTAATGTTATGTTCCCGGGTCACCCTGACCCGGACCGAAAACTCTTCATTTGCAGTGCTTATGTTTGGTCTTTTTGAAAGCTTTTTTCACTTGGAAAGTAGTCTGAACATTTCTTCACACAATGGAATGAAAATTGAACTGAAAAAATTAATCCTTATTGGTTTATTTTGCCCATAAATGTGCCTCCCCCCCGTTTTTGTGAAAGTTTTTTCAATTTATGGATAGTTTTGCTTGCAAAATGCAGTCTATTTTACTGGAGTTGGTGTGGGAATGGTACCTTGAACATTTCTGAATATAAGAAAAATATAAAGGAACTGAAAAAAATGATTCTTACTGGTTTTTTAACATCAGAAATAAGGCCTCCCTCCCCCCCTCGGCTGCTTGCAACCATTTTCACTTTATATTTACGCAGGCTTCAAATCCAAAATATTTTTAATATCTTAGGCATTCATTTACTCAATTTAACAATGCTGATCATCAAAAAAATATTTGTGGGGGTGGGGAAAAAAATTTTTTTCTGGGCAAAAAAAAAGTCACGTTTAGTCTGTTCGGGTCATATAGACCCGGACCAAAATGATTTTTTTTAGGTACTTGAATTTGGTATTTTTGAAAACTTTTTCAACTGGAAAACTAGTTTGAACATTTATGAACAAAATGATATGAAAATTGAACTGGAAAAATTGAGACTTATATTTTTATTTTGATCAAAAAGCCCCTCCCCCCATCCTTTCTGAATTTCGTGTCAATTTCTATTTTTTAAGGCTACAAATCCCTAAGGAATTTTCCCCCAAAAGGTTTGATATACTAAATTGAACATTTCTGAATATAAGAAAAATATAAATGAACTGAAAAAAATGGTTCTTATTGGTTTATTTTTGCCACAAAAGGGACACCCCCCCCCCCGGCCTTGCTGTGTGCCATTATTGTCACTGTTCATACATATTTGTCTAGAAATATTTGGAATATCCTTTTGAAAATCAACCACATTGTAGCCAGATAACTAATTTTATGAAAGAAATCCATTTTACTAAAAAAAGTATGTAAATTTGAAATTAACAGCATAAATTTTATATAAATTGAAATAACTTTATATGCAAAATAAACCAATATGCATCAATTTTTCCACTTCAATTTTCATATCATTATGTTCAGAAATGTTCAAGCTACAAATCCCACACCAACTTTAGCAAAATTGAATGTATTCTGCTAGCAAAACTATCCATAAAGTGAAGACTATGTCACAGAAACGGGGGGGGAGGCACATTTATGTGCAAAATAAACCAATAAGGATTAATTTTCTCAGTTCAATTTTCATATCATTGTGTGCAGAAATGTTCAAGCTACCAATCCCACACCAACTTTAGTAAAATAGAATGGATTTTGCAAGCAAAACTATCCATAAATTGAAAAAACTTTCACAAAAACGGGGGGGGGAGGCACATTTATGTGCAAAATAAACCAATAAGGATTAATTTTTTCAGTTCAATTTTCATTCCATTGTGTGCAGAAATGTTCAAACATGTTTCCAGGTGAAAAAAGCTTTCAAAAAGACCAAACATAAGCACTGCAAATGAAGAGTTTTCGGTCCGGGTCAGGGTGACCCGGGAACATAACATTAGGAACTTTTTTCGAATAGAACAGCAGGGTTAAACTAGCCATACCCAGTTCCTGCAACTGTTCTTCATATGTTTTAGCCTCCAGTCCCCTAATCATCTTTGTTGCTCTTCTCTGCACTTTTTCTAGAGTCTCAATATCCTTTTTGCATTGTGGCGACCCAAACTAAATGCAGTATTCCAAGTGTGGCCTTACCAAGGCCTTATAAAGTGGTAGTAACACTTCACATGGTCTTGATTCTATACTTCTGTTAATGCAGCCTAGAACTGTGTTGGCTTTTTGGCAGCTGCTGCACACTGCTGGCTCATATTTAAATGAGCCAGCAGTCCACTAGGACTCCAAGATCCCTCTCACAGTTACTACTGTTGAGCAATGTACCACACATATACTGTACCTGTGCATTTGAATAGTGCAAATGGGTGTGGAATCTTCTTGATGTAGAACCTTCTATGTTACAACACAGTTACAACAACAGTTTTCAGCAATTCCAAGAAGGTTCCACATTCATTTGCACCATTCAAGTTACGTTGGCCTACAAACTGTTGTGGTTCAGCCTGAGGCTGCTCAGGGACCAGCTGTGTCTCTGCTGGCTCCATGCCCGGAGGAGGATGACAGCGAAGAGGAGGGGGCTGAACAGTCGGACGGGGAGAGGAAAATCAGGAATGGGATGAAGGAGAACAGCATGAGAGCCCGGGGGGGGGGGGGCTCTCCCCAGCCAGTAGTTTGGAGTCATTAGGTGAGGAAGCTCAAGCCGTCATTGACATGCGACAGAGACGGTCAGATCAAAGAAAGGAGCAATTAAAGAAGTATTATCAGCACTGAATTAGGAACAGCTGGGTTTGGGTATGGTCCTCCTTAGCAGGGTTTAAAAGGCAGGCAAGCCCTTGAAGCCATGTGGAGTGTTATCAGTTTGGAGTTGCATTATCCTGTCTTGTTTCTCGGCGTCTCTGTTCCTGGCTTGTGGCCCAGCAGCTTTGGAAGACCCGTGGGAGGTGTAGGTCTGCTATCTACAGCCTCGGCTTGGCAGCAAGAATTCTGTATTGCTGCATGGACTTTTGCCTTCATGGATATATCTGAAGATACAGCATTTTCCTGTTTGTAAGGACATTTTCTGTTACCTGTGTTTTTCTTGAATTTTATAAAACTGCCTTTGCCTTTTACCAGTGTGTCTGGCTTCTCTTTTTGGGTTGGTATTGGCTTCTGGAGTGATCCAGACAGAACACAAACTTAGAAAAATATTTTTGCCATTGTTTAAATATGTGTGAGACATCAATATCAGTGTAGTCTGGAATAAATAATCCATCCCGCTTTGGTAAGATTTTTTGATATAATTTTTAATAACATTCTATGCCTTAACATAGTCATTTTGAAACAACACACAATTCATATTAATCAGCGTAACCTTCAGATATTTAACCTTCTTGTTCATGTTCTTAACCAACTTTGCTTTTTGTTTATGTATTTTAAAACCAGCTAATGCACTAAAGTCCTTTAACTTCTTCATTAAGTATTCAGTGTTATTATTAAGTTCTTGTAGGATCAAAACTGGGTCATCAGCAAAGGCCTTCAATTTATAAGTCTCTTTCCATTTTTAAACACATTATTTTCTCATCTCCTCCTCCTCCTCCTCCTCCTCTTTTTTGCTATCAGTTGATCAACCAGTTCAACTCCAGAGGTAAAGATCTGAAATCAGCTACAGATAGCCTTTGACAACAGTTTAACAACAGACCACAAGTTACAATGGCCTTGGAAATAATGATTTATCGCTGTCCCTTAAAGTTACAACCATTTTACCATGGTGTCATTGACTGTAATTTGGGTGTTTAAGCAACTAGCTCAATTTTATGACTATTTTGCATATTGTTCATGTGATAGTGATTTCCAACCTTCCAACTGGCTTCAGTGGAGTCACTTGGGGAAGGCAGATTCACTTAATGATGATTCACTTAATGACCAAAAGGAATTTGCTTAAAGGCCATGTTAAAAGGGTTATAAAATTGGATCCAGCCATGTGAACACTTGCTTTATGACTGCACTGACTTACAAAGGAAAACCCATTCCCAGTCATAAATCAAGGACTTCCTATAACCTATCGTAACCTAGCTTAACATTTGAAATTCATACTGTGATTCCTTCCTTCCTTCTTTTCCTTCCTTTCTTCCTTCCTTCTTCCTTCCTTTCCTTCCTTCCTTCTTTTCTTTCCTTCCTTCCTTCCCTTCCTTCCTTCCTTTCCTTCCTTCCTTTCCTTCCTTCCCTTCCTTCCTGCTTCCTTCCTTCCTTCTTTTTCTTCCTTTCCTTCCTTCCTTCCTTCCTTCCTTCTTCCTTCCTTTCTTCCTTCCTTCCTTTTTTCTTTCTTTCTTTCTTTCTTCCTTCCTTTCTCTCTCTCTCTCACTATTTCTTTCTTTCTTTCTTTCTTTCTTTCTCTCTGTCTATCTGTCTGTCTTCCTCCCTCCCTCCCTTCCCTCCTTTTCCTTTCCTTTATCTTGCCCAAGTCAACCAAATGACTCTAGCCATCTTAAGATTCTAAACTTCCAAAGCAATTAAAGCAATTTAAAAAACATTAAAACAATAATAGCTCCTCTCCTCATCACATTTTTTTTTAAAAAAGTTCATCCCATTGTTCAAGGTATAGAACTCTCAGGTCAGTATGGACAGAATCTGGCCTAACTAAAGCTATAATCATCTAATCTACTAGATATATTCTGAGGGATTCTAGGGTGTGGCTACCCTCATGCTCTTCCATGAGCCGGAGTGGCACAGTGGTTAGAGTGCAGCACTGCAGGCTACTTTAGCTAACTGCTAGCTGTAGTTCAGCAGTTCAAATCTCACCACCTGGTAAGGGTTGACTAAGCCTTCCATCCTTCAGAGATGCGTAAAATGAGGACCCAGATAGTTGGGGAAAATATGCTGATTCTATAAACCGCTTAGAGAGTATGTAAGTCTAAATACTATTGCTATTGCTATCTATCTCATTCAGTTCGAGAATATGCAATTCCTTAATCTGGGCCCCTTTGTGGAAAAACTGTGTGTTGTCACTGATTTTCCAGGTCTGAGTTCCATCACAAGAACTGGCCTTAACAACTTCAACAACTTATGCAGAAGGTGCATCTCAGATGCATGCAGATGCAAATAACATCTTCTGAATCATTGTTGAGAAGAATCGTTGCTGAAGTCCCATCATTGATTAACCAATGTTCATTTTAATGGTCATAATTGAAAATGTAATTGAAATGAAACTGCTTGTGCACTTCTACAATCTGAGAACGAATGGGGAATTCCAATCCCAGTGCCAGCTGGTTGCGGGAAAGCACTCTCTTATTTCCATCTCTTCCTCCATTATAGATTATAACCTGGCAAAAATGTGGCAAGGTACTGCTACATATTTTCCTATAAAGAGTGTGTGTGTCTCTCTCTCTATGTTGCAATTTGAAGCAAGAGCAAATAATGTAATTTTCGAGAATTCCAACTATTCAACACCACCTGTCCACTAGTTGTATTTCAGCTGCTCACATCTGGGATAACCAATGCAGATAGTGATCAACTTTTTAAATTTTTATTTAGTTAATTGGATTAAGATATTTTGTATTGTATATTTTATTTTATTTTTATTTTCTTGCCACAGTTATTAAGTGAATTATTGCAGTTGGTAAGTTAGTAACTCAATTGTTAATTGAATCTGGCTTTCCCATTGATTTTGCTTGCCAGAAAGTCTCAAAAATTTGATCACATCAAAATGCAACCATCATAAATACGAATCGGTTGCCCAGTGTCTAAATTTCACTCACATGATCTTCGGGATGCTGAAAGAGTTGTAACTGTGAAAAACGGTCATAAATCACATTTTTCAGTGCTGTTATAACTTTGAGCAGTCATTTAATAAACTGTTAAAAGTCAAGGAATAACTGTATATAGGTGCTATTGGTATTGCTATATGTAAGCCAAGAGATACACAACCCCTCTCTCTTTGCTACCATCTGCTGGCAGACAATTATCTTATAGGGGGGGGGGGGAAGGCATGGATGACCCGAAAGCATCTTTCATTTAAAGAGCTCCCTCACATCCAGCAAAACTAATTTATTGAACTCCAGTTCCAAACACATTTAGGCAGCAGATGCCTCTGGCCTGCACAATCCATGTAACCATTATCTTGCAGATGAACCCTTGGCTATAGTCTAACCTTTGACAGATTAGTAGGCTGAGAATCTTTGAAAAAGAAAATGAAGAAGGGAACATCAATCGTTGGGATAGATATAATCTCCACAGGAATAGAATATAATAGAATAGAATTAGAATTAGAATAGAATACAGAATACAGAATACAGAATACAGAATACAGAATACAGAATACAGAATACAGAATACAGAATACAGAATAGAGTAGAATAGAATAAGAATTAGAATAAGAATAAGAATAAGATTTAGAATAGAATGCAGAATGCAGAATGCAGAATGCAGAATAAGAATTAGAATAAGAATAAGATTTAGAATAGAATAGAATACAGAATACAGAATACAGAATACAGAATACAGAATACAGAATACAGAATACAGAATACAGAATACAGAATACAGAATACAGAATACAGAATACAGAATACAGAATACAGAATACAGAATACAGAATAGAATAGAATTCTTTATTGGCCAAGTGTGATTGGACACACAAGGAATTTGTCTTGGTGCATATGCTCTCAGTGTACATTAAAAAAAAGATACATTTGACAAAATTAATGAGGTAAAAAACACTTAAGGATTGTCATAGAGGTCAAATAAGCAATTAGGAAACAATCAATATTAATAGAAATTGTAAGGAGACAAGCAACAAGTTACATTCGTACAGTCCTAAGTGGGAGGAAATGGGTGATAGGATATGAGAATAATAATAATAGTAATGCAGCCTTAGTGAATAGTTCAACAGTGGTGAGGGGATTATTGTGTAGCAGAGTCATGGTGTTCAGGGAAAAAAAATGTTCTTGTGTCTACTTGTCTTGTTGTGCAGTGCTCTATAGCAGTGTTTCCCAACCTTGGCAACTTGAAGATATTTGGACTTCAACTCCCAGAATTCCCCAGCCTGGGAGTTGAAGTCCAAATATCTTCAAGTTGCCAAGGTTTGGAAACACTGCTCTATACCATGGTTTTGAGGATAGGAATTGAAACAATTTATGTCCGGGATGCAAGAGGTCAGTCAATATACTGATAAAAAAAATAAAGGGAACACTCAAATAACACACCCTAGAACTGAATGAATGAAATATTCTCATTGAATATTTTATTTGCACAACTATTCCATTTGCACAACAGCATGTGAAATTGTTTGTCAATCAGTGTTGCTTCCTCACTGGACAGTTTGATTTCACAGACGTTTGATTGACTTGAAGTTATATTCTGTTTTTTAAGTGTTCCCTTTATTTTATTTTTTTTGAGCAGTGTATTTTCACTGCCCTCTTTTTGACTCACAAAGCATCTTGCATTTTTATTTCTTCTGAGAGAAAGAAATTATGACTTGTGGAGTCATTGGGACGACAACCATGTTACCAGCATTAACAATTGCAGTCATTCATCATTAAACAATTGCAGCAAAAAGCCTGTAAAATGGGGACAAAACTCAGTTAACAGTCTCACTTAGTAACAGAAATTTTGGGCTTGATTGTGGTCGTAAGTTGATGAATACCTGTACAGTGCTTCTACTTAAGAACTTAATTCATTCCATAACCAGGTTCTTAAGTAGAAAAGTTTGTAAGTAGAAGCAATTTTTCCCATAGGAATCATAGTAAAAGGAAATAATGTGTGCAAACCCATTAGGAAAGAAATAAAAGCTTGGAATTTGGGTGGGAGGAAGAGGAGGAAGAAGAGGAGGAGGACAGTCACTGCTTAGACTGAAGGGAGCATTTTTTCCTCTGGGCGCTGGCAGAGGTTTATTCCCTGTCCAAGCACCCAGAGAAAGGAAAATGCTTTGTTCGCTCTGGACTGCCAAAGCCTCCTTAAGTGCCCCTGAAAGGCTCATCTGGCAGCCCAGAAAAGCCCGAGGTGGCTGGGATTAAAGGGGGAATGGCAGGAAACTGGCTGGGACTTCGTGCCGCTCTCAAATTTCCTGGGAAATTTTTCCAGGCTCGGGTTCTTAAGTAGAAAATGGTTCTTAAGTAGAAAATGGTTCTTAAGAAGAGGCAAAAAATTCTTGAACATCTGGTTATTATTTAGAAAAGTTCTTAAGTATAGGCTTTCTTAAGTAGAGGTACCACTGTAGTATATTTCACATTCAGTACATCTATCTCGTCCGGAGGCCAAGCAATTGTTAAGAGATTCCTTTGGAACATCTGGTGCTCCTTTCAAGCAATCTTAGAAACTTCAACTTGGAAAAAGGGGTGAAAATTCTGGTTAAAAAAACAAAAAGCAACGAAAGAGTTGAAAGGCAGTTTTTATGTACCAGCCACACAATCCAATCCCAGCCTCGTGGCGATCCAGACAATCCTGAAAGTGGGCTTGTGAGAAGTCACATAAGCCAAAGTTTTCAAACGGTTAATGAAACGGAGCAGATGTTTGCACGATTCACCAGACAATACACTGGAATAGCATCTTCACCTTTCAACGCCTCCCCTTTCCTTCTCCCCTCCATCCCCTCTGCAGCCAGAACCACAAGGAACAGCTGCTTTACTGTGTTATTTAATGCACAAGAGGCTGGCATTTAGGAATTACAAGAACGATCTTCGATACTAGGGCAAAAATAGAGATGGAGGGGAAAAAATGATTTCATGCAGCGCATGGAACAATGAAGCAGGGGATACCCCATTCTCCCCTTCATTGTTCCATGTGCTGCATGAACTATGAGCCTTGGTGGCACAGTGGTTAGAGTGCAGCACTGCAAGCTGCTTCTGCTGACTGCTGGCTGTAGTTCAGTTCACCAGTTCAAATCTCACCACCGGCTCAAGGTTGACTCAGCCTTCCATCCTTCTGAGGTGGGTAAAATGAGGAGCCAGATTGTTGGGGGGCAATATGTTGGTTCTCTGTAAACCGCTGAGAGAGGGCTGCATAAGTCTAAGTGCTATGGCTATTCCAGTGAGTGACAAAACAGGAGAAGGGGAGGCTGCCGTAAACCAGAAGAGGACCCCCACTTCCATTGGGCATGCGCGCATAAGGAAGATCATCTTCCAGTTTCCAACATGCACATGTGCATTGGCCATCTGGTCTTTTGGTTTATGGCACACATGCACGCACAAAGACCAGCTTGCTGGTGCACATGCATGCATTATTTTTAAATGTTGGGTTTTTAATGTGTTTTCTTTTAAACATTAGATTTGTCACATTGTACATTGTTTTATTATTGTTGTGAGCCACCCCGAGTCTGCAGAGAGGGGCGTTATACAA